>NC_056729.1:13764612-14064612 GCF_019279795.1 Protopterus annectens | reverse complement strand
AAACACTTTGGAAATGGTTTCAAACACTTTTGCATTTATTTTGAATGCTTTTATCAGTATGTCGCACTTTTGACATTTTGTTTATCTCTGTAATTATTTCAAATGTTTTGAATGCTTCGCCAAATGTGTGGTGACTGAAAAATCATTTAAAAGAATTTAAGTACCTTTGCATAACCACTGACCTGTTTGCGAGTTCACACCAGTATATTCCTCCACTTTTAACCATGCGCTTCATGGCTTGTGTTGCTTCAACTTCAGATCCCATTCTGGCACCATGTGGCTTATCTCATGCATCCAAAAGAGACGATGAAGCGGTGTATGGGTTCAAGATATTTATTGTACATAAACATGTCAGGAACTTTAATTAGAACAAGTATTTAAGGTAACTGATTAACTCATTACTTCAAACACTCGCATGTGCATCTCCATTCATGACTGCGGTCACTCTGACAGGCTGTACAAAATGCCACTGTTCATGCATGTGCTCAATATTTATATGCATGTGCTGACATTGGCTGAATAGTAACAATACACATAATGACTACACTGCATAAACAGGATGTCTTGGAAAGATGTTCCTCACCCAAGGAATGCTCTACCTATGAAACAAGTTCCCCTTGTTGGTTAAACAGTGTAACACAATGGCTTCCTTCCAGTTCTACCTTAAAAATTGGATGGATGCCTGCAACTTTACTCCTTTGGTAAGCAGTATGGCCCTCTGAATGAGGTGAAAATCCATCCCCTAACCTTCTTGGTTGCTTGGATGGCTGTATGTTCATAAAGACTGCTTGCCTATTAAGAATTTGTGAATCTAACTTGCTTTACCCACATTCCAACTGCCCATCCAGTATATTTAACTGCTTAACTTATCAAATTATGTTATTAAATATCTGTAAGACAACTTTTCATTATTATTAATAAAATATCTCAGTACATATTTCAAGCTTAAAAAAAGTTAACTTTAGTTAATTATGATAACTGCAGTAATAATCTTATCCAAACAGAATAGACAAAAACAAACATTTCCTTTTTTAAGATCATTTTCATCACTACCTCTGTATTTTAGTTTCCATGCATATTCCAACATGCACATGGTTAAACTTCACCAAGTGATGCAATAATTTATATTTACAGTAAAAGTAGCATTTTATTGTTGGGAGCTCTTAAAGCACTTGTATTTAATGCTACTTTAACAGCAGAATACTATATAAACTACTCACATGCGACATGAAAACAACTTACCTTACTCAAACTGAAATAGGAAGTCAACCAAAATCAACCAAAAAAAAAAAAAACTGAAATTAGGTGGAGTAGCAATGCTTTGTGGCATTGGCTGCAGTGTTGCAGTGGTTACCATTGTCGCCTTACAGCAAGAGGCTCTCCAGTTCGATTCTTGGCTGCAGCTCCTTCTGTGCGGAGTCAGCATGTTCTCCCTGTGGTTGAGTGACTTTTAAAGACATGTAGGTAGGTGCATGTGTGCATGTGTGTGCCTTCTGTGAAGGTTGGGCACTGGGCTGGCAACTCAGCACCGTAAAAACACCACAGCCAGTCAATCTGCTGACTAGTGATCAGCAGTGGCAACCCCTAACCGGGATTAACTGAAAGACATTTAGCAATGGTTTGTGGAGTTTTTCCAACACATAGTAATAAAAACACAGACAAACAGATTGATGTGCATCTGCCCATGCACACAAGGCTCTCAATATTGGGTTGTGTTAACAAGACTGTTTCTTTGTTAAATTGCCTTGTTTATCACTGTCCACAAACTTATATGACTATCCACCTAAATTAGAACTTCATGTCACACATTCCTGTCAATCCAAGCTTTTTGTAAACAAGGCTGTTTTCTCAGTTGAATAAAATCTTTCCTCCCAGTCATTTTCTGTTTCTCCCATTCGGTCAGTGTCTCTCACTTCAGGAATGTTTTTCTTTTTCTTTTGTTGTACCAGCAAATGTATTAATCTCACTGGCAGTTCTTTTATTTTTCTGTCACTTCCTTGGGGTTATCAAATGACAGCACTTTTCCATTCTGGATTACATTTAAGCTGCATGAAATGACAAATGAAATTCGTCTTTGTACTTGCACCCCTTTCTGTGCATCGACAAAGTGAGAATGTTTTTAGAGTGAACTTCTGAATAGTCTTGTTCCACAGACACCATTCTCCCAGCTGCAGACACTTTTCTAGGCTGCCACACCTTCCACAACACTTGTTCTAACTTGTTCTAAGTCAAAAACTCAGTCAATATTGGCCTGGATTTTCCAAACCTGCCCTCCATTTGAGGCAGTAGCAAATGCTGGTTGATGTAACACCCAGCAAATCTTTAGGA
The DNA here is from genome assembly GCF_019279795.1 of Protopterus annectens. NCBI lineage: Eukaryota > Metazoa > Chordata > Ceratodontiformes > Protopteridae > Protopterus > Protopterus annectens. The sequence goes on along the minus strand of NC_056729.1, from coordinate 14,062,284 downwards.
AATCCAGTTTATTGCACCATCTAATCTCTCACATAATCTGTCAAATAACGCTGTCTGTTGCTTTTTCATGAATTCCTGCCATTTGCTGTCTCATCAGCTTCACATAGTCCTAAATACAGCAAGATAAATAAAGACCAAAATTGCAGGAGAAGAGAGAATATTGCACACCACTCTTCTCCTTTAAACTTGTTTTTTTGCAGGGAGACAAGCTGCCATACTTCCCAAACTTGCGTATTCAAACTCCAAAATCACTACACATCAGAAACAAGGGAATGCTCTGAGTAATGTCATCTCACACTTTGTATATCTAACTGTGATTTTTTGGGCTTTGTTTGTACATTTCTTGATTTTTCACACGGTTGCCACTTCACCGTCACATGTGGAATTGTGTAGGTGTTTGGCATCCTTAATGGGATCAACTCCAAGCATTTTCATATAGACACCAGACAGCCATGTCAGATTCTAAAACACAGAACTGATCCCCGGTTGTCGGCAGTTTCACTAACATTCAACATTAACATAATTTAGTTTCTCTGACTGGCAGAAACTGAGCATTGTTTTGATAGTTCTTACTCTCAAGGAATTTCTGCCACAAAATTCTTAGAAGAGATAGATCATGTTATAAAAGCTATCACAAAACCTTCAAGAGCATCATTTTCTTTTAGCTGATGCACAACAGCACTGAATCAGCTATTTTTAATAGCTGTATTAAGCATTTTTCACTAGTCTGCAAATAGAGCATTTTGAGAAAGTCTGTTAACTTTAGGGAACATCATCTGCGTGTGTGTCGTTTTTTCTTGCTTTGAACTCCTGCATTCAAGACATGGCATATCAGCCTTCCAAGTGCATGCTGTTCTCAAGCCTGTGCCATGGAGTAAGGGATAGAACACCAGCCCAAATATCCCTTTTTCCTACTATCTTATATTTTTATTTATCCTTTGTTGAATGGGTTAGTCCAGTAAGCTAGTAGCCCCTTTTCAGGGGAGACTTAAGGTGATTTTCTCTTATGGGGGGATTTTAGCCATGACATTAGAGAACTTCCTGTACCTCTTTTCAGTAGGTGCTTTGGGTGCTTTTATATCCAAGTCAGCTATCACCAATACAAAAAATGGGACCTCTGTTTAGCATCTCATTCGATGGACAACACATTCAGGAGTGTGACCCCCTCATTGCTGCACTGCACTGCACTGTTAGCAATCCAGTCACTGAAGAGGGGGACTAGAACCTGCAGCCTTCAGATCTTCCAGCATTAAAGGTGAGTGAGTTACCTATTGTACCACTAACATTGTTGTTGCATTTTAATGGTTTGTTTTCCCAGCAAGTGACATTAAGAAACACCAGTTCTCACTACTAAAACAACTGACATACGTTTCTGTGGTCATTACATTACCAGCCAGGACCACCACATGAGTTGTCTTATACTTGGGCATTTTTGCATATTGTTGACTGATGCCATAGGTGTCATCACATCAGCCATGTGACTCACTCTTACTATTAAAAGACACTAAAGACTTGCCTCTCTGTTTAGAGAGTCTCATAACCATTGAGATACCCAGTCCAGAATCTGTACAAAAGGCCAGACATCCAAATCCAGTTAGGAACCAGACAACATAATAAAGTCAAGGTTGCACCAAGCCTGTCTTCTCATCATATTCATTGCAGCAGTTTCCATCTCCTTGCTGCTGTGATCTTTGAGTTCTTGGGACATGTGTGAGAGGTAGTTGTCATGCTTTCTTTCAGATCTCCTTATATTGAGATGAGCTTATCATTGGTGGTGGAAGGATTCACTGCTAGCTGTCTAATGCCAGCCTAGGGCCTTTGGCCAATCCCATCTGAACACAAGCTTAAGAAACTGTTAAACACATCATGGTGGTTGAACAGTTTTGTGAGAGCACTTTACATTTTTTCTCGGCAGTGGCAACAGGAGTGCTACTTCAGGCACGGCATATATTTTAGTTTGCCTGTGGTGTACACTTCCTTAGCAACTTAAACCTCTCACCGATTTCTCTGTCATTGCCAGCCCCTTCTGTGGCAGGTCTGTTTCATTGGGATCTAGCCTATGAGGTGCTTTGTCCACCTTCTGGGTGTTGTATTGCAGCTATTTCAGGTTTTGAGGTCACTGTCTTTGAGGTGTAAGGGGTAGTAAGCCTTTCTTCTCAGGTAGGAACTCTTCATTGACCCCCTCCTTCCATGGGGCTTCATATTTACTAAGGTCCTCAAGGAGTTCTCTTCTTTTCTTCTCCTTGCCTGTTTTCGCAGAAAAGACTTGATCAGTATCCTTGGAAAATGGTAGGGGAATGTAGCCAGCTTCCATAGCACAGAGGTTTTGACTGTTACCATGCAGTGGACAACTCCTGTTCATTTGCTAGCCAGGTGATAGAATAATTTGACAATGATAGGTGAGAGTGAATGGCTGATTCAGCTTTAACCACCTCAGGGAGAGGGTGTTGGCTGTGTCGTGCTGTAAAGCCACTACTTTTTTAAAGGCCTGGGATTGCATTTCTCACACTAGGATGAACACACAATGTGGTTTGTGATAAAGGTAAGTAAAAGAAGGCACTCACTAATGCATAGCATATCGGGCAGTGCAGCATGTTTTCAATCAGCAAGGGATTTTAAGAGCATTCAGGTATCTTGTAACCCCACTTGTTGATGGCTGCAATGCCCAGTTCCTGTCTCCATCTCATTGTGTCTGTATTGTCGGAAGGTGGAGTCAGGAGAGCAAATAGACCAGTAGGACATTGTTGTTGTTGTTCATCCATGGGAGGGAGGAATAGAACCAAAAATGTATTTAAAAAAGGGAAGAAGATGATCCTTGTCTTTTATGAACACTATTTTTGCAGCATGGAAACGTGGCCACATACCCATCTGCTGCAAAAAAAGGAGGCTGCATCTTCAGGTCACCAGTGATTTGACTTTCTGTTGAAGCCATAGATCAACAAGATCAATTTGTGCTTTTTCCACAGTTTAGCCTCTTTCCTAATATGGCACCTTAACTTGTACATCAAGACAACTCTGTAATATGAAAGCTAAGATCGCTCTGTCTAAGTAGTTTTCTGAAATTATGGATTACGTTCATTGCTGAATTCATTATTTTCCACAGCACATCAGCTTCCACCATAGACAGCTTACTGGAGCACCAGTGACCCATTCTGAGTCTTAACACATCTTTTAGGACAGGCATCTGAAGAGCCATATAATGTCTGATAGACTTACTGTGCCATAGATGGTTGTAGTATGAAACAGGGCCTGAATGTCTTTTTATTAAATTAACCATTTCTAAGTATGTTCATGAAAGTACCACAGCTAGGATTATTTTATTGGATTGTTTGTTAGCCAGATGGTTGGCTTGGCTGAGGTTAGACAGTTTTAAGCCACAAGCTAGAATACGATGAAACAAAAATATGTAGAGGAATGGCACAGCTGTTGTTATGAGGTTAATATGCATTGATGCCAGCAAATGTTTTAAGAGAGGAAGCAAAAATCACAGCAAATCTAAATGAAGAGATGCAGACCTATACAGTTAGCAGCATTTATATAAACCAGAATCAGGGTGTTCTGCATCATACAGAAGGATGGGAGATTTTGAGGCCTTGTGTTGTCTTTATAATGTATCTGCTGTGTGTGATGATGCTGATGTGAACCTTTAGGTCACTGGTGGGAAAATGGGAGATATTTTATGGTATAAAGAACACTGTTACATGGGGTGTTTCATGTGATGGAGAAAGTTTTGGTTGATGCCTATTTTAAGACTAGACATATAAACTAAGATGTTAAAATTAGGTGATTTTGGGATTGTAAAGGAGAAGAGTAGAAGAAAAGTGAAAGTAGTAGCCCTGAGTTACAAATTTGATAATGAGAAACTGGTGACTAGTTTGTCTGTGGGCAGCCTCTTAGCTATGAACAGATGCAGTTGGTAGGCCTGGATCATGAACCTTCTTCCTCCATTTGGAAGTATTTAGAGTCTCAAGGTTTTCCTAATAAAACAGTAGTCTCCGGGCAGATTCAACAGAAAAGTGAATACTCCTTACCCTAGAGTAATTTTTGTAGTCAGGGAGGGGAGTTGGAAACAGGGAAGGAAGACCATAGCTGAGAATTTTGTGTTTTGCCAGTATGGACACTTTGAGAGGGTTTAGTCCAACCAGTAGCCAAAATGCTTGTAATGGGACATGGTTTCTGAATGCACTGGTTTCTAAATGCATTGAGAACAGGACCGTGACTTTCCAGGAATGAGGGGCCTTTTTGATCTTTCTCAATTTGGTATAGGTGCAAGTCACTACACCTTTAGCCTTCAAGGCATTGATCAACTGCTTCAGGATGAGCTTCTGGTTTGTAGTTATAAATTAATTTTCTTCTGTGGCACTTATTGTAGTTGTAGAATGATCTTCCCTCTTGTAAGGTTATGTACAGATTGGACATGTCCAGACTGTGTGTGTCAATCAGTAAATGTGAGTAAGGGGTCTAAGCAGTGTACTGTCCTGGATATTATAGCCCAGAGGTTGGTCTTAATAAGCTCAGTATGCACTGTAAGTGACTGGCTTTCAGTGTTGTGGGAAGTCCAGGTTGTGGAATCAATGTTCAGAATTTGCTTATGTAGCTAGGCCGTTGTATTATTTGTTTTTATTTTATTTTTTTGTAATTATTTATTTAATTGTGTTCACCAGGGTAGAACACTAATAAAATCTAACTATTTGCAGGCTCAAGCCAGGTTATGTACATAGTAACAACAGTAAAGTAACATTAATGGGGGAGAGGGTTGACGTAATGGTTATGGTCTTTACCTCATAGACACAACGGTTTGATTCTGACCTGTGGTTATTGGCTAGGCTTGTAATAGTCTGCAGACTGATGGACTTGTATTTGCCTATGAAAGGTATAACTAAATTGTACAGTATAGTGACATAACATAGATATAAAAAGATATACCAGTGTTTGCAAAAAGGTTTAAAACGTAGTAGGATCAGGGGTATACAATGCATATCACAGGTGTTTAAGGTGATGTAAATGTCATCCAGCCAAAGAATGGACAAAGTATATATGATTATAGAGAGAAATTTTAGCAATGAAGAAAGCAGAAGTTGTAAAATACTAAGAGCTAATAACTGGAGACATGGATATTAGGTATATATAGTAAAGAATGGATAGGGTAGATGGGGAAGCAGTGGTTATGCGTTTATAAGTTGGACAGGTTAGGTGATTAAGCAGCCAAGATTTTCTGAGAAAAAGTTAATAGTGCAATGATGGGAGTTAGGTGACATGGCCTGTGTTCAGACATGTGCACTTATATTGTCAATTTACATATTGTTTGAATTGAGATCTCAGTAGTCACTGATTTCAGAAAGATCAAGTGCCAATGATTGCCATAGTTTAGGGAGCAAAGAACAGAGAATCTGTGGTCCGTAAAATGAAGTTTAGTGGATGGAGGTATGACAGTAGAGCCATTATTGGATTAGCATCTTGGGTTGTAATGTAGGTTGAATGTAGTTAGTCTCATGGTCAGGATGGATGGGGTGTCCTGGTTTAGGAGTTTGAAGAGAAGGAAGTAACGAAGGAGGGTTGGCTTGGCTTTGAATGGGAAACCAGTCTGCCTTTTCCAAGGAGTTGCAAAGATTTTCATGCCCTTCAGAGTGGTGATTGAAAAAGAAGTTATGTACTTACTGTAACGTTCCATGTGTGTTGTCCATCTCGTCCTTTATTCTCACTGATGGGTCAGATCTGATCCATTAGATCCATGTCAACCATTTCTAAAGCTCAAGGTCTTCAGCAAAGCTCGAGGGCATCCTTCCTTACCCATAATGCAATTCCGTAGCTTCCTCATATCTTGTTTGCCCCAATACACTTTATAGACAGAATACACGTATGTATATATATATATATATATATATATATATATATATATATATGTATATGTATATATATATCTATATATATATGTATGTATATATATATATATATATATATATGTATATGTATATATATATCTATATATATATGTATGTATATATATATATATATATATATATATATAAAGTCAAAATATACACAAGAGTATTAGTTCTAGGGCTATATGGCCCTTTAGCAACCAATTTGTACTATGTCTCTCAGGAGTATAGGCAGGGGTCATACCTCTCAACCTGGAAACATCAAAAATCTGGACAAGGCCCATGAAAAATAGGTGCAGATCTGTACGTTGATTAACATAAAATTTGCATACATAATTAAACAACCCCACCCAATACAAATAGAATTGTGGGATACCAACTTTGAAACGCAAACTGAAGAACAGAACCAAAATATAGCACCAGAGTCCCACTGCAGCCATTCTAATGTCCCATTGCCTGGCTAGTTCACCCCATTTACCATAAACACTAATGTGTGCATACTGCTTTACTTCTACAATGATTATTTGGATTTTAGTTTTTTACATTTTATAGCACAATGCGCAAACACTAATAGATATCTGCTAAACAAAGCAATATTGTCTAACAATGAAAATAGACTTGGCATTAAAACTTATCTGCCTTGAAACAGCATTGAAACCCACACCACATCCAAAGAAAATGCATCTGGCCAGTGGTGGATAAAGATTACCTTTGGGCTATTTTCAAATTAGAGCCCCCTTGCACACAAAACAAGAAACATACATGCGTTCTTTGATACACCTTCCTGACTTTATTAAATTATATTCCTTGTATAATACAACACACTTGTTAGACTTAAGTTGGAGCACATTTTAAATGTATTGTTTAAACATTTTTCCAGTTGGCAATGAAACAAAAGTGCACGAACCAATGACAAAATTGCCCTATTCAGAACATCTCCATGATAACAGTCTACTTTCACACACACATACACACATTATTTATATATATATATATATATATATATATATATATATATATGTGTGTGTGTGTGTATATAAAATCACAGTAGTGTAAGCAATAGGCATGTTACACAGCTTCTTGTACTTATTTTCAATTGGGGGGGGGGGCAAAAAACAGGGACACATTTTAAACATTGCTTTTATAATTTTGGAAAGTTGCTTGCATAAAATGTTGTGTTACCACCATGCATTTCACTACTAAGTCTTGTACCACAAACCCTACGCACTCCAGTCATAGTAACATACCACTAAGCTAAATCAGCAGTTGCCTGAAAGACAGGAAAACAAACTTAAATGGCTATAATTTAGTGAATTAATTTCTCACTTCTTACCATAGCTTTCAACCTCTTAGCACAAAAATATAGAACAAAGCCAATAATGGGGGAATACAGCCCCAAAATAAAGACACATTTCAAATACTGATCTTATAAACCTAGAAAATTGCTAGAATAAAAGGTTTAGTTTTACCACTCCTGAAAACCAGAGATTTAATGAGGAACAGAACATAAATGAGGTATAAATTCAAAAGTGATGGTGGCTAGGGACTTTAGGATCTTTATACCTGTTCTCAAGGTACAGGGTTGAGCCTGAGTACCTCTAGCCACCAGATGTATTCCGTTGGAGGCATTTTCACACACACACACTTTTTTTTTCAGATTAAATGGCATCTTCCCACTCGAAGTATAGGAGAAGGTTACTATATTTAAACACTGCATGCAGTTAGCAACCACACATGCTATTTTTCCACTGATGATATAATTTGCAGCACTAGAAATGTACCTCAGGGCAATTCTAACAATTGTTGTTGCTTTAGATTTCAGCAACATAAATGTAATATTAGTCACCCCCCCCCCCCCCGAGTGCCATGATAATCACCGGTAGTCCACATTTAAATTTAGTGTTCTTTAATGTAGAAATATCAGGAGATCATTGAAAAATATTTTTACAAATCTTTAATTCAACTGCCATTTTTTCATTTAATGAAGTTTTTGAATGAGTGTATATCAATCAGATAAGCTGCATAATGTTGTCCTCATATTTATCTATAGTTTGATAACTTATTAAACATGCTGGTATACAGAGAACTGCATGTCTTTTTGAGGAGTGACTGTTACACAGAATGATTGCTGTACTCAGAAGCTGATGCAAGACAGTGGGTTGTGATAATTATCAACTTATAAAGGGGAATAAGTAGAACTATTTACTGTTTTCAAAAAACAAAATAATTTTTATGAAAATATTTTAATGTTCAAAAATATAGCAAAATGCTATCACCATTCACAGTATCAAAAGACAGTAAACAACATAAATACACTTATTATGGAATTCTAAAACATTCAGGATAGCATTGTGAAGAACTTTCATCACCTACCAATGATACCCCAAGAATAATATTTGACCTGCCTCTTGTAGGACATTATATGGGGCACAAAGTATGTCACCGTCTACCCTGTGCTACTTCAAAGCTGAAAAATCACTTGAATACAAGCTATGCATATAGCAGGCAATGAGTTTTCAGAATGTTCTAAAATCCACCAATGACCAGCAAAAGAAGATAGCGAACACTTGGTATTAACAACCTTTTATTCCTGCTTTGAGTCCAGCACCAAATCTAGACCGGTTTCGGCTATGAAGCCTTTATCAATGGATACACAATTTTATTATATGAAAGAAACGACCTATATATATAGTACTTCAAATTATCTTGAAACAGTAATCTAGCTCCTCCTAATGGATGGAGTATCCAAAAACATGTATCCCCTTGGTAAGCAAAACCTTCCCTCAGGAGAGTATACTGTTGTAAAAATAATACCAGATGATATAAAAATACTTTTCTACATATAGTTCTGATAATTAAAGACATATGATAAATATTTTTATAAACAGACCTCTGTGTACATTTCTATATTTCTACATTACATTTGGAGCTAGATTACTGTTTCAAGATAATTTGAAGTACTATATATATAGGTCGTTTCTTTCATATAATAAAATTGTGTATCCATTGATAAAGGCTTCATAGACGAGACCGGTCTGGATTTGGTGCTAGATTTGGTGCTGGACTCAAAGCAGGAATAAAAGGTTGTTAATACCAAGTGTTCGCTATCTTCTTTTGCTGGTCGTTGGTGGATTTTTGACAGTTGTTGACCTTGCACACCATCCCTGCGTAGCATAGTGTTGGTTGTTGGCGTTTACAGCTTCGCTGGTGGTTCTGGATAGCGACATATCATTTTGTGCTTGGGAGCGTTGTTTGGAATTTATTATCATTTTATTTCTTGAAACAGTAGGGGCAATTGCCTTATTTGTTAGGCATTGTCGAAATGGGACTGTTGTCGTGTTTAAACTGGATGGTGTATCCATATTTTGTATAACCAAGATCATCTGTATACAAGGAGACTGGCTTAAGGGCTTCAAGTGGGATACGTGAATGCATTTTATTCTCTCATCAGTCACTTTGTGGTAACTTCGTTGAACTTTTTGGTGCATAATCTTTGGTCCTGATTTTGGTGGAATACAGGCCTGTATATTTGGGAACAGTGTAAGGTACTGTGATTATCTACAAGATTCGATCTGACTTTTTCTTTTAATATATACTATTAGCATATGATAATTACTAATTTGGGACTTCATTACGTTTTTTGGTTATTATTTTGTGACAACTTCGTGGAACTTTTTGGCGCACAATCATTGGACTTGATTTTGGTGGAATACAGACCTGCATATTTGGAAATAGAGAAAGGTACTCTGAATATCTGCAGGATATGATCTGATATTTTCTCTTCTAGTACACATTTTCAGCATACAGTAACAATAAATTGGGGACTGTATTATATTTCTTTGGTTACCCATGGGTAGCTATTGAACATAATATATGGTAAACCATTGGTCTGTGTACCTGGGAATGGTCAATAAGCGGTTGGTCAAAGTGGACTAAAATAACTTTCTACCATAAGTATTGACTTCCATATTTGAATTTTTTTAGCTTTTGAATATATAACATCAGATTTTTTCATATGCTGTAATTTGTGTAGATTTATAATACATGGTACCAAATTACTAGAACAGGAATGATAGTTTCATATGGAATATTATGTTGCAAATTTTGTGTAAAATATTGATATTTTATATGACTTTGGTCCATCATAAGCATTAGTATAAATGAATATATATGAGAAGAGTTGATTCCATTGCTGGTTTTGCAATATATAATAACAGGAAGGGCCTGTATCTGTTTCATATCTAACAGCATCGATTTTTCATCCGTATAATTTGGACTATTGTTTATGTTCAATTTTATGTATGTGAGGATATGCGCCAAAATATTTCAACGGATAGTTTATCATATGTTGTATAAGGAATAGTTTCAGTCTCACACCACTGTACAAGCAATTTTAGTGTAGTCCATATTGTATCTAACAATACAGGTATTTTTATATTTGTCCTGAGCAGTGGGATACATTGCCATATGCATGTATCATGAGTATGCATGATTTTGAGATAGTGTTCTTTGACCAAACAAGGTAAGTTGTAATTTTTCTGAACATTTAATCATTCTCCAGATTCACCCAGGTTTTCAGTGCAGTCCCTGCTGAATTTTTACTTTTTCAATTTTATTTTTCCATTTTTGTTTGTAATATGATTATATTTTGAATCAGTTTTTGGTCATTATTTCCTTAAAATGGACTTGGAACAGTTACTAACAGGATTATGTGCTGATCGGCATGATATAGGAGTGTTTGGTATGAATAATATGTCAAGCAATAATCCAAATGGTTTGAATAATAATGTTAGCAATGGTTGTGAAACTGCATTTAATAAGTTCAATAAGGATCTTAAAAATTTGAGAGCTAACATATGGCACCTCAGGCTTTTTAAGGCATATATTAATAAGGACATCACACCAAGAGGATTAAGAGTTAGATTACAACCCTTGGTCAGTAGGTCGGAGGACAGGCTGACCAAGGAATGGAATCAAGCTCTTCATCAATCATCAATGATGTTTGTTAAGATCCTTGCAGCCTATTATGAGAGAATGGTTGACAGTAGTTTAATGGAAGTAAAACCTTCATGTGAAGAATGTAAGAAATATGGATCAAAGCCATTATATGCTAATTGTGTTAGCAAATTGTCCAAAGATTTGGCAAAATTTTGACCAACAAACCAAGGATAGAAAAATACATAAATTCAACAGGGACTGTACTGATTACCAAAGGGGACGTCCTTTTGATACATCATGAACAGTCAGATTTAACGACTTTGGTCAGAGAACACCAGGAACAAAATCTAAGAAAAGGCCTAGGTCTATTCTTAAATCTTCTGATAAAACCTTAATTAGTACCTCAGGTGATGACTCATCATGCACAGATAATGATAGTAATAACTATCGAGAATCACCTAGAAGTAAAAAAACTAATGCTAAGTACCCTTTAGACATCGAAATCAGCGACGAGGGGGTTGCAAGCCTAGATACAGGCACAAGAAGCAATCTTATGGAGGGGCTGATACAAACAATGTTAAAGTGACCGGATCTGGGTTTAATAATGTTTTGAACCTCTCTGATGTACAATTGACAGATGTACAAACCATATTACTTAATAAAGGACTTTGTTTTATTCCCAGTTTCTTTATTAATGAACATAGTATTGTCGTAACTTGAACTTGAAATTATTTTTTTCAGATAATATCTCTCAAAGAAAACAAGACTTCAAGTTTCTGAAATCGGAATTTCAACTGCCTATGAACAAACATGTCTCGATATTCCAACAATCCGTTCTTAGGGATTTACATTTTAATCATCATGAATCATACATTCTGCGCCAAAACATTTCTCCCATGGAAAAGGTAGCTTTGGAAGAACTTAGACAGAATCGTAATATTGTTATTCTGCCAGCAGACAAGGGAGGTGCTGTTGTGGTCATGAATATAGGAGACTATCTTAATGAAGGGAAAAGACAACTAGCAGACACTAAATGTTGCATGCAAATGCATATTGATCCAACTGGGGTGTTTAAGAAAGAAATAGATTCCTCTTTGAGACTAGCAGAGGAAGAGGGTATTATAAGTACAAATACAGTTAAACATCTAACTGTAAAGGATCCACAAAAACAAATCCTATACCTTCTTCCTAAAATTCACAAGTCTATTACAAAACCCCCAGGTAGACCTATTGTGTGAGGGATCGGGTCTTTGACAGAACCCCTATCTGCATTTTTAACACAGTATCTCAAGCCCCTTTTGACATCAGTTAGGGCTCGTCTACAAGACACAATGCACTTCCTACAAATTATTCAGGATACACAGCTAGAACCGGGGTGGTTATTGTGTACATTGGATGTTAAATCCTTATATACGAGTATTCCACACTGGGCAGGATTACAATCTTTACAATATTGGCTTAAGAGAACTAATTTGTATCAACCAGGTTTCAATACCTTACTCATCTGTATGGTAGAACATGTACTCAATAAAAATGTTTTTTATTTTCATGAGGAATGTTTTTGGCAGTTACAAGGTACAGCAATGGGAGCTTCGTTTGCACCCATTTATGCAGACTTGTTTATGGCATACCTTGAAGAATGTATGATTTATGATGTATCACATAATGTATACCTGGTTGAAATTGATATCTGGCGCCGATACTTGGATGATTGCTGGATGGTGTGGAAAGCGGATGAAATATACTTGCAAGAATTTGTTGATTACCTTAATGGTAATATTTGGGGTATTCAATTTACGAGCACAAGTAACATCAATACTATAGATTTTTTGGATGTTACTGTTTACCGTAATGAAGATGACACCTTAAGTACTAAAATGTTTAGGAAATACCCACAATATAACACATTATTACATGCCTCTAGTATGCATCCGAACCACACCATCCGCAACATCCCTAAATCTCAGTTCATGCGTATTAGACGCATATGTTCATCAGATGAGGAGTATCACTATGCTAGCCAGGATTTATATCATCGATTTCAAGACAGGGGATATAGAGACATAGATATACATCAAGCAAGTTCATGGAGCAGTATCAAGGATAGAAGGTCCTTATTACAATATAAGAAACCAGGGCATGGTAACCAAGAATCCATGAGATTTGTCACCACATATGGCAGGAATCAACAAGAAATCAGAGATATATTGAATTCCAATTGGAACATTCTTTTGGCTAATGAAACTTTAAGAACAGTCTTAGGCCCTCAATGCCAGATGTCATTCAGGAGAGGAAAGAACCTGGGAGGCTTATTCTCACATTACAAACGAAGAGAAGGGGGCGGAGCAATATATCAACAGACCACTATTATATGGGACAAACTTATTGGTACATTCCCATGTGGTCATTGTTGCTCTTGCCCGCAAGTTAGTACGTTAAAAGAATTTACTAGTGCTAACACGAGCCGTGTTTACCAAACGAGGGTCTTTGGCAATTGTAGTACTACATGGATTATTTATTTAGCCACCTGCCAATGTAAAGCCTTTTATGTGGGTCAAACATCCAGATCTCTGAGAATACGTATGACCGAACATAGAAGTGAGATTAAGAATAAAAAAGAAACCAATGCTTTATATAGACACACAATACAACATCCAACAGCTCACTTCATGTTCATGGTCATCAATAAAATTCAGGGGGATAGAAACAATCCACAGGGTTGGCACTCCATTTTAAATTATAAGGAACAATATTGGATTACCAACCTGGGTTGTTTATTCCCACCAGGTCTGAATGATCATCTGTGAATGTTACATGGTGCAAGGGGATTCCACTAATGGCCACAATTTTATATATAATGGTTATTAACCTGTATGTAGATATGTATTCAGGTCAGGTCAACTGTATTTAGGTATCAGTTATGGGATCTAGGATCTATTCTTTATTCTGGATTCTTTACATTTTTATATGTGTTGGATATTGTATGTGTATGTCTATATACACACACACATACTTGTGTGTGTATGTATACATATATATATATATATATATATATATATATATATATATATATATATATATATAGTATTTAGTCTGGAAGTCTATGTTTGCTATGATGCTGGGATTATTATGATAACTTTATATTATATTGACATCATTTGCTAGGTGAATATACTCTATATTCCAAGATCTTATTAACAGTGGGTAGTGATTATTATTATTGATATATCAGTTACAGATATGATTTATACAAATAAACGATGACAGATGGGGTTAAAAATAGTGCATATTCATCATAAAATATACATCAGGTGTAGTGTAACCATGATTTTATTCATATAGAAATGTACACAGAGGTCTGTTTATAAAAATATTTATCATATGTCTTTAATTATCAGAACTATATGTAGAAAAGTATTTTTATATCATCTGGTATTATTTTTACAACAGTATACTCTCCTGAGGGAAGGTTTTGCTTACCAAGGGGGATATATGTTTTTGGATACTCTATCCATTAGGTGGAGCTAGATTACTGTTTCAAGATAATTTGAAGTACTATATATATAGGTCGTTTCTTTCATATAATAAAATTGTGTATCCATTGATAATGGCTTCATAGCCGAAACCGGTCTAGATTTGGTGCTAGATTTGGTGCTGGACTCAAAGCAGGAATAAAAGGTTGTTAATACCAAGTGTTCGCTATCTTCTTTTGCTGGTCGTTGGTGGATTTTTGACGGTTGTTGACCTTGCACGCCATCCCTGCATAGCATAGTGTTGGTTTTCAGAATGTTCTACCTTACCTATTACTTGTGTGAACTTGACATCCACTGATTCTGCTGAAGAAACGCTGCTCATGTCTATAGTTTAATGTCATGGCAGGAGGTAGAGGGATACATACTCTGGGACCATGGTACGGAAGTGCAGTCTAAATCCACTAGTATTTTTAAATTAAAATAATCTTCAAGATCTAGAGCAGATAGGGTATAAACTGATACCACTATGAATGACCACACACATGGCTGCCATCTCCCACCAACTTCAGTTGCCTGCACTATCTACACACACCCACACACACACACCCTTCTTTATCGCTGACTTCCAGAAGACAAGTCCGATGACAGCCTCTGCATGGCAGACTTAAGTAATCCTGTGTTCTGCCTGAACGGTAGAAAGTAAAGTAATCTGCCTCCTGTGTTCTGCCCGACGGCAGAAAGTAAAGTAATCTTCCTTCTGTGTTCTGCCCAGTGACAGAAAGTAAGTATTCCTCCTGTGTTGTGCCCACGGCAGAAGTAAATCTTCCTGCGATAGACGCGTGGTAGCTTAGGAAAGTAAATCAAACAGCACTGACAGTCCATTTCAAACAGATGCGCGGCATGCTGATGGAGCTGACGTCATCGCACACGGGATGACGTCACCTCCGAAAGCGCGAAAATTAAAAAAATAGATCTGAAAAATCAGAAATAATGGGGTGCCACTTGGGAATCGTGGCACCCCATTATTGGGACCCTAAAACTCGGTATAAACTGAGTTATTCAGGAATGGTTGAGAGGTCTGGCAGGGGTTTATGGAGGGAGGGTTGTGAGAATAAAGGACGAGGTGGACAACACACATGGAACATTATGGTAAGTACATAACTTCTTTATGTGATGTTGTCAATTTCACTTTTATTCTCACTGATGGGACCATGTCCCAAGCAACCTAACTTTTGTGTGGCTCATGGGAGAATATTCCTCAGAACCACAGAACTGAAAGAGGCTCTACTCCTAGAGGCCAAATCCACTTTGTAATGAGTACTAACGGTATGAGGTTTTGCCCAAGTTGCTGCTGCACAGATGTCATCGAATGGTAATCTAGCTTGAAAAGCTGCAGAAGTGGCTACAGACCTTGTGGAATGAGCTTTAACAGAATTTTGAAGGGCTCTCATTACATCCGAGTGACACCTCCAGGTGCACATGCAGTTAACACCTACTGACGCCTCTAGGCGTTAAATATTGCTTGTTCATGTTTGTATCAATAATTCCAAAACAATGCTAAGTACAAGGTTTTAAAAGATTTCATCATAGAGCTTACACAATAGCAAACTCAACTGCATTAATATTTGATCTCTGTCTAGTACAGGTAAATAGATATTGACTGTTGTTTTTATGATATTAATGTATATAGGTATAATTTTCACATTTTTTTAAACATCTTAACAACCATGTAACACAGACAGAACTCCTTAGCCTCATATGGAAGCTCTCAGCTAGATGAATAAAATGATACTTACAGTATGTGTGTAACTTGAGTTGTTGCTGAGATATTGTAAGTTGTTTACAAAATATTACTAATACAGTTAGTGTTTACTGTAACTTATAAAATTCAGTTTAAGATCTAGAACCTAAAGAATATTACCACTCTAAAAATAGTTAGTGCTGAAGAGTCTGCTATTTATACTTATTTCATGATCCCTATGGTTCAAGAGATATGAACATTTGTTTGAAATGTGAGAACATAATTTGATTCTGTCAAAAGGCTTAGGCTCCACCCAATGGAAGTTACAGTGCAAACTTCCTGAGCTCCATTGGAGTTGTTGCTCGTCTTTTCAGCTTTTCCCGGTTTGGGGTCGCCACAGAGGAACTCCGCCCCGCTAATGATTGGCAGTCGATTTTTTTTTTTTTGGTGCCGAGTTGCCAGCCTGACGCCCAACCTTCAGCGAAGGCATGCCCATTCAAGCATGTCTTTCGGAGAACAGCTCCATTGCAGTGAATAAGTTAAATTATAAAAGTAGGATATGTATAGTGTAAGCCATTTAGATAAGGCAACTTTCGTGACTGGTTGACCTTTTTTAATATCAGAGTAAGAGATGAAGAACTGATCTGATTTTCTAAATTCCGAAGTTCTATGCGAGTAGAAGTGTAATTGTTTTTGAACATCTAGGAAATGCAGAGAATATTTTCCTTTATTTTTGAAGTTAGGAAAGAATCTGGCAGCTCTATAGATTGGTTGACGTTACTTTCAGACACAACCTTTGGCAGAAATGAAGGGTTAGTACATAAAGAAACTCTGTCCTTATGAAAAACTAGGTATGGTGGCATGGCAGACAAAGCTTGTAATTCAGAAACTCTCCAAGCTGAAGTAATAGCCACTAAAAGAGTGTTTTTCAGGAGAGATTTCAAATCACAGGTAGCAGATGGATCAAAGGGAGGACAGATAATGTTTGACAAAATGAAATTCAAATCCCAGGGTGGTGACGGTTCCTGTATGGGGATCTTATCATTGTAGTTCCCTTTAAGAATGCCTGACAAAGTCTGTGTGACATGATACCAGAACCATTTTCTCCTACATGGAGATTTGAAATTGCTGCTAACTGGACTCTAGCACCAGCTCCTTCATTGAAACGTTTTGCAGAAAATTCTAAAATAGAATGTATAGGCACCGAAAAAGGGTCTGTTTGATTATCTCTGGCCCATGTAACAAATCTCTTCCATTTACTTCTGTGCAGTTTTTGTGTAGATGTTTTATGGGAAGATAACAAAATTTGTGTGACTGGAGAGGAAAGAGGAGGAAACCTGGCAATCAGAGGAACTGGAGCAGCCAAGCTGTTAGTTTGAGATTGTCCAGGTTGGGATGAACTATTCCTGACAGGTGAAGGTTCATAGCAGAGTCCAGAATCCATGGTTCATCCCAAAGATGACACTGAAGAAAGGGAAACCTGATTTGATGAGGCCATTAGGGGGCAATCAGGATTATTGTTATCACCCAAAGACTTGCTTTCTGCAAAAACCTGGGGATTAGAGGGGATTGAAGGAAAGGCATAAAAAGTCCCAGAGGCCAATCGTGAATAAGTGCATCCCTTGGTGACCCCCTCATGGGAGGGATCAGGGCAAAGTAGTTGCTGCATTTGGCATTGGTGAGCAACGCAAAGAGATTGCAGCAAGGCTGGCTCCATTTCTGGAAGATCCCTTCTGTAACTTTCTGACTGAGGGATCACTCGTTTGGCCATAGTATAGCTCTGCTCAATTTGTCTGCAATCACTCTGGATTTCCCTGGCATGTGCATTGCTGTCAGAAAGCGGTTGGAAGCCGTTACCTATTGCCAGACCCTTAGAGCTTCTCGACAAAGGGGGTAAGATCTGGTTCCCCCCTTTTTGTTTATGTACCAGACTACGGACATATTGTCTGACTGGATTGCTATTGTTCTAGAGGTAGAGTGTCTTGAAATGCTTGCAATGCTAAAAGCACCACCCTCATTTCCAGGATGTTTATAATCAAGTGAGCCTCATGTTCCTGTCAGATGCCTTCGACTGTCTTCCCTAGATAATGCCCCCCCCATCCACTCTGGGAAATTGTCTGTGGTCACCAAGGCCTGAGGTTGAGGGGAGATGAAAGGTTGGCCTTGAGATACTAATGGAGAGTGAATTCACCACTGAAGATCTTTTTTTACAGGTGTTAGTTATAATTTTGTGAGACATTGGAAGTTCCAAGATTGACCATTGTGCATAAAGCAACCACTGAAGTATTCTCATATAAAGACGAGCTAGGGGAATCAGTAAGATATACGTAGCCATTTTCCCCAGTACATGAAGATCCAGTTTGGGAGAAGCTTGTGACTTCCTGATCAGCAGTCAGACGGAGGTAATCTATTCTGTCTTGTGGAAGTCTTGCTATCAATGTAGTTATGTTTACTTCTGCTCCTATGAAGATTAAGTTTTGACATGGTTCTAGAGCAGATTTTTCATGGTTTACAGTAATGAACCAGTCGTCCAGATATGAAAACACCCGGAATCCTCAGCATCTCAGGTGAGCCGCCACTACTGCCATGCATTTAGTGAACATTTTGGGGGCTGCAGTGAGGTCAAAGGGCAGAGCTCGAAATTGGAAATGACTGGCTCCTAGCCAGAAGCACAAGAACCTTCTAGATTGCCTTTCCATTTGAATGTGGTAGTACGCATCCTGATGGCCTATAGAGCACATACAGCTGTTTTTTTTCCAGGAATGGAAGTATCGATTGCAGTATCACCATCCGGAACTGAGATCCAGTATGGATCTCCATTCCCCTGTTTTCTTTGCAGCTAAAAATAATCTTGAGTAAGTTCCAAATCCTTTCTGGTCTGCAGGGATTTCTTGGATGACTCTTTTCTTTAGCAACTTTTGAATTTCTAGGGTTGCTGTTCCTTTTGACTGGGTGGAACGTCTGGAACTGATTTGTTTGCGGGCGCAGGGAAGGAGAAAGGAATGATATATCCTCTGGATATTATGTCCTGCACCCATTTTGTTGTTTGTTTTGCCAAGTTTTGTGGTGCAAAGACAATCGACCCCCGATTGCCTCCAGAAGTGAGCAATCAGGCACTCCTTCAGGAGTGCTAGAAGGGTCTACCAAAGAAAGATTCTCTGGAACCCTGATTTTGCGGGCCTCCCCTGCTGCAAGGTCAGCATCTTCCATTCTTGTTTCCCCTCTCTGCCCTGGAGGAACTTTCTCCCCGTGTGTCTTGGAAAGACCTTTGATATTTTCCCACTACATCTCTGACCCCTTAGGGAAGGGTCTGGTAGGTGTGGAAGAACACACTGCAACAAGGTATTCCCCTCTTGTTCACACCTGGTAAGCGTATCTTTAACTTTAGGCCCAAAAAGAGAAGAGCCATTAAAAGGGGTGTTCACAAAGGTAGGCTTGAAGGGCTCTGTGAAATCACAAAGGTGCATCCAGGCCTGCCTCCTGAGAAAGGTGCTTGAACCCACCACCCTACTCACTCCATCTGCTGCATACAATACGAGTCTCATGGACAAGTTGACCATAGAATTAAGGGTGGTGAGCTGAACGTTGATTTTATCTGCCTCCACATCAGCTACAGCTCCATGAAGGGAATTTGAGCGTTCCCTTAACAGATCCCTCTAGTGAAGTGGGTAAGGTAGTTCAGTGACTTAAAGGAGAAGGTTGCTGATGAAAAGATGTGCTTCACATACCTATTCATGGTCCTAGAATCCGTATTAGGAGGATGGGTAGAGGAAATGGTCTCGGACAGTTCTTTTTTTTAGTGGATGCTGCCATCGACTACTACGCCTTTTGTCAGAAAGGACTTATTTTTGGAGCTGTGATGTATTTATTTGGGCTCCTAGGAGTAGGTTCTATGGAGCTGGGGTTTCCAGATTAACTCAATAAGCTCATCGGAAGGAGGGGATCACCCAAGAGTTTGAAGGGTGAGACCCCAAAGGCCTTCAGGTGCACTGATTCCTTGGCCGAAGGGGTTGTGGACTACCAGTCACCTCTCTGCTTCAAAATTTCCAAGATATCTCCAAAGGAGACAACTTCAGGCGGTGACCATGAGGATCCTTCTGCTTCATCTAAATAGGTGTCAGACATGATAGACTCCTCCAAGGAGTCAAGTTGCTTCCTTTTGCAGGTATAGCCTCAGAAAAAGGGGTTTTTAACAACCCCTTCAAAATAAGCATATTCTTGCCGCTGTGTGAGCACTCTTTTGGTTGAATCCATGACAAACTGAACAGGACTCTTGCAGGTGAAGAGGTCCCAAGCAGTACACATACAAAGTTTGTGAATCACTGAGGGGTATCTTCTTCCCACATTGGTCACATTTTTTAAAGCCAAGAGGCTTCCCTTCTTTTTGAGACATTGTAATGAGAAAACACACACACACTTATACCAGACAAGGCCTATACAGGAGAGAAGATAGGAAGG
This sequence comes from Protopterus annectens, assembly GCF_019279795.1. Lineage (NCBI taxonomy): Eukaryota > Metazoa > Chordata > Ceratodontiformes > Protopteridae > Protopterus > Protopterus annectens. Next base: position 14,041,792 of record NC_056729.1, on the reverse strand, counting down.
AAATTTTTTTTTGTTTGTTTTTGTTAATCTAATCGTCCTCTAACTTGATGGATGAAGGGGGAAAGGGGCAGAAAGGAAAGGGTTGAATAAGAAAAAAACTTCCTCTTAACTAAAACAGATGTTAGTTAGATGTCCTTCAACTTAAATGGATGCTAACAACTGAAGTAAATTGTACAGACAGTAAAATTACGCTTTATTCATTCTAAAGGATAAAGATAAATAAAGAATTGTAATAGAAGAAAACTACGGTACAATAAAAAAACTATTATAATAGAGCTAAAATAGAAAATAGAGACACTTAGCCCAGAGCTTTGCTATGTAGAACCGCTTTCGCAGAGTGGCAAATGAGATCTGAGGAAGCTGACAGCTTGCATTATGGGTGAGGATGGATGCCCTCGAACTTTGCTGAAGACCTTGAGTTTTAGAAATCGCTGAATTAGTTCTGATGGATCAGATCCGACCCATCAGTGAGAATAAAGGCAAGACTGACAACATCATAGCAACAGTTTTTCTTAGAAAGAGATTGCAAAATGATAGTGTTTTTATGTAAGGGAGTGGCAGATGGGGGCAGGCTATACTCTAGTTGTGCAGACAGGACAGCATTTCTTAAGACTGCTGTAGCAGGTTCCTAGATATGTGTTGGGCCTAGAATAACATGTAGTTGACTTTGGATCTGATTTTTTGAAGGTGGTCTTAGAAGTGCTTTGATCTTTGTTTCAGTGGATGTTTGTTGCAGATGGGTTTAACAGCACACTTTTACACAGAAGAAACAATCTGGTACTGTAAAAAGGAAATGACTGAATTCAGAAAGTAAGGATATAGTAGTGAAGATTTAAGTGGTGGCACATGAAACCCATCAGAACCAGTTATTCCACAGGAAGTCAATTTTGCAATGGAGAGACTTGAGGTTTTTGAGATTGCATGAAATGTTAGTACCAAGATAAAATAATCTCTCAGGTTTTTGGACTGAAAATCAGGAGGAGGAGTTGGAAGAAAGGTTAACAATAAGTAATTGATTCCAAAATGCATTTGTTGCTGTGGATGGAGAGCACAGACTATTCTTAATATCTAAAACAGTGATTATGTTATGACTACATCCAAACAGCAAAGTACTCTCTTTCCAGAAATGTGTGAGATTACAGAGGGAAGTGTTAACCTGAAAGAAATTATTTATGTTCCCAATTTCTTATCTGCCTTGAATTCTGGGACTTACTGTTGCTACTTAGGGGATGGTCACAGAGACCTGATCTTGGGGAAGCATTGCAAAACAACTACAAGTCCTCCTTTTTCCATAGTCTGGTCTCAATTCCTTGCTGATGTTCTTATTTTCCAGTCAGTTCCTTCCTTCTGTCTCTAGATACTGGTTATCAGTTTGCTGCCCTGAGACAATGCCCATTATTGTCCTACCATAACATTTTTTGCAGTACACCTCCTCTGTATTATTAGCATTACTTGATCCTACTGACTGTTTCCAAATCAAGTCTATCGAATATCTAGTGTCTCCTCCGGATAGTTTCTCCCTTATTGCTGTACTAATGAATTATCTGTCACATGATTTAATTCCGTATACAATTGTACTAGAATTAGAATTCTGCTGGCAGTTAGCTATTTTATGATTCTAGTTACTTACTAAAAAATGGAAGGAGATTTCTTCATGTAGGCAACTGTTTTTCGTAATATTCATCCTAACCCTGGGCCCGTCATGGAGAATTCCACTTACTCAGATCCTCAAGAAGATAGGAGGTCCAAAACTAAAGGTACAAATCTAGTGCATGTTAATGCCCATAACATTTGTAATGCACTGCCTGTGTTATAGTACTGGAATTTATTTAAACCAGATATACTGTCTGATAAGGAGATAGTCTCATCCTTGTATCCTAAGCTAAGAAATTCATCATATTGGTTATGGGGGCCATAGACAGAGTAGAGCTTACAAGAGAGGCAGCAGATATCCATTATCTACAATGCAGAACTAACTTGTCTGTTTACTCTTCAGCTGCCTTATTCTACGTAGTGTGCCTTTCCTTATTTCAGTCAAAATCAGTAATGCCAAAAATACTGAATTAGTATAAACCTAAATTTTTGCAAACCCTACCCCCCCCCAAGACTCTAGTGAAGGAACCCTGTTAGCTATTACTAATAATATCAGGATTGAAATAGTTGTTATGAGTGACCTGAATGTAGATTGCAAATTATCCTGTGACCTACAATCACACCCCGACACTCCATTATTTGGCTTTTTTCAGTGTGTAACGGTCACCATCAGTGCAGATTGCACAATGAAGACTTTAGAGTAGACTCTTAATTCTATGCCTGGATAAATCAGAAAATCTATAGTGGCAATCTGTCCACTTCTGCCATCTGGTGCCAGGGCACAGTCACAAGGCACAACACTAGGTCCTGCTGTAATAGTATGAAGTGTTTTTATCCTTCGCTTGCTCATCATTGCATAGACTGGATACCCCTCAATCACGTCCACCTCAACATGGTAAATCAGTTCTCCAGTGAGGTCTTAATCTCTTTTCATAATGTGATAAATAGGTCATTGCCATGGTCAGAACTCATTCCTTATTAGTTTGATCCAGTCCATGAGTAAAAGGTCAGATTGTTACCAACCCCACTAGACGCAATGATACTCTTGACCTAGTACTTACAGCATCAAATCCTATGGTAACTCCTTCCCCAGATAAGTCAGATCATAAGCTAGTAATCTTCACTGTCAAAATCTCTAAACCTAATGAAACTAATATATCAGAACTCAAGGATTTCAAACATACAAATCTCCTCAAATTCTATGATGAAGTCTTGAAGTCCACTTATAGTGGTCCACCCCAGACATTGTCACAGCAGGTATCTATGCAAAGGAGTTATGTACTCAATTAGATAAATATATAGAAGTGGTAGTCCCATCCAGATTGAAATATAATGAGAAATTCAAAAATAAATCACCAGGTGGTCCACTAACATAAATAAAATGTATAGTAAAAAGAAAAAGCTAAAGTACAAACCAGAACAAAAGATAATCAGCTCAAGGAAAATATAGGACATTTAACTGAAAATTTGAAAAATACTATTAAGTCTAATAAAGCAGCCCATGAACTTAGGTTAGCATCTGAAGCTAAGGGCAATTACAAATCTTTCTTTTGCTACATTAAGAAATTAAGACACCCAACATTGCACTGAACTTATTCAAAACAACTATATCTGTTGTGACCCTATGGACATTGCCAACATACATAGGAAACATTTTCAGTGCAGTTTATTACCCTAGAGACAACTACCAAAGTCCCGCCTATCCCTGAAGCTCTCAAGACCCTCCTCATCATTAAAGAGCATGAATTGATTTCCAAAACCAAAAACACTTCTTTTATGGGATCTGATAAGCCCGACTAAACACACCCTCAGGGAAAAAGCACCATGCTTTGTCTCTGAGATTTGACACACAGCAATGGTGATGCCACTCTATAAGGATGACCATCACTAATTGTAGTCCCATCCACCTGATGAGTCTCATTTGCAAAGCCAAGAAATATATTGTAACGTATCTAAAAATTTTGACACTAAAGTTTTCTTCAGTCTAGGCCCACAGCAATTTGGCTTTTTAAAGTTCAAATCCTGTCTAATAAATGTAGTAAACTTCTTTAAAATAGTAACACAAGCTGCTGACTGCTGTCGTGCTTCTCACACTTCATACCTTTATGTGGCCAAGGCATGTGGCATCGGTTACCGTGCTAGCATCATTGGTAAATGTAATGCTTTACTATTAGATCTCTATTTGTTACAGTGATAAGCCAATTAGATCCCTATGTGTTAAGATGATTAGCAAATTGGTTAAAAGAAAAAATCCACAGTGTGGGTGGCAGATGCAGCATAAAAAATATAAAGGTAACTGGTAGTATGCGACAGGGCTAATTGTTGGGACCTCTCTTATTCAGTATTTACTTTTCTGCTCTCAAGACCAAGAACTGGGCGACTGCAAACTGGAAGTCTGTATCAAATCTGTTCTCCGATGCCCAAGCTTTCTAGCAAAAACATATACTTGTAAACACCTGGTGTACTAATACTGGGTTTAATTAAATGCTGAAAAGTGAGTCATTGTTACATTTTGGTCAACAATGCTCCCCTAGCATGCAGCATAGACAATAGGGCTGATAATTCCCTCTCCTTTGATCATCATGTAAGAACAGTAGTCGGGAAGTCCTTCTACAGAGTGCAGTGAATTGTAAAAGGAATGTTATCCCTATTGTATAAAGAGGTAATTTCGCCCTTATAATCTGCATTGATTACTTCAATTATTGAATATAACACCCCTTTGAGATGTATCTTATTTAGACATATTAAACATTTAGAAAGACTCCTGAGGTTCATAAGAAGATCAAGTTACCAGAAAAGACTTGAAGCACTGTCCCTTTGTTCAGGATCTTGTAGACTCCACAGAAGAGATGTGTATCTTGCCTCCTTTGCTATTAGATAGCTAGTGGTCCTCTATCTCCTGTATCTACACAACTCGGGCAGTCTGACAAATACCAGAACAAAGGTTCTGAATCTTCAATAGCAGACTACAAAAACAGGGTGGCGAGACAGATTCATAACACAGCATCTCCCCGTCTCTCGAATAGACTCTACCCACTCTAAATCAAGCAGTATGGTTTACTATCTTCCTTCAAATGGCACATAGATGATGGATGCATGTTAACAAATTCATCTCAGGATTGACTGGCTTGGCCCAAACCAAGAAAGGAGGTACAGTCTACAGTGGGTATCAAAGTGTAGTGGTCCCAGGACTTGTTTGCCTTGAATTTTCCTACAAATCCTATGATACCTTGCAGTGGGCATATTGTAAAACCAGAATTACTTTACTTGCCCTTTTTAGAACTATAAATAATAGAGTTCAAAATGTATTCATTACATTTTTAAAAGACTACTTTTTTGTAGCCAGTTACTGAAGTGAGACTTAGTGAAGACTGGCTAAGTTGTTGAACTATCTTCTGCTCTGGAAATCATTTTAATGCCCATTTTGACAACATTATTCCAAAAAAATATCCATAGTGACCACTGCCCAGGAATGCCCCTCATACCCTTGTCCCAATGCATTAATAGCCAACTTATTAAAATTTTAAACTCGTGTCCTAAGCTCTCATTACAAGAACTGTTGATGAAATTCACACTCTGCTCACCAGCTACAGACAACTTGCTTCCTCAGTTTCTTAACTAGCTGTACCAGCTTTCTGCTAACGGGTCACTATTCATACAGACTGCTGCATATGGTAGTGTTGTGTTCTTACTCTGTGGAAGTTTGCAGGGGTTATTCTGTATATAAAGTGAGCTTGCCAATAATGGTAGTTTCAGGCAATAACAAAGCTGCTGGAAAAATCTCTTAATCTCCAGTTGTTGCAGCACCTTAACAGTAGTGTTCTGCTGTATGAACTGCATCATGGCTTTAGGCCAAAGATTGGGACCACTACTGACCACCGAACCTTGTTCAATGTGTGCACAGGTGACTGAGCCAAGGCAATATTTTTATCTTCCCGGTAACACTGTTCATATGAAGGTAGTTGCATCTCACCACAGTGCCTGAGGAGGGGCAACGGGGGGGGGGGGTTAGAAAGACTAGGGAGAACACGAGTGTCACAGGAGATGAACAGGTGCTGTGGGAGACTATAAAAACTTTGAGAAGAAGCACATCTATTTACAGAATGATAAATGATGAATGGTGGGCCACAGTATAATGTCTTTCCACTGAGATGAAGATGCTGAAGGAGGAGGGTAAGACACAGAGAGTGATATATAAACATGGGCAGAAATGTGGTAACAGCACCCCAAAAGTAGTAAGAAAAAAGGCCAAAATAGAGTGATCTGTAGCTATGGGCCCAGACTGCCTGGAAGTCAGAAACAATGTAATATGAGCAGGAATTTGATGGGCGGGGGTGACAGCAGGGTATCATGAAGGGAAGATGAAGAGAGTAAAAGTGGGCAACTGCACTGAACTTTTTTAACATTACATTGTGAAAAGGCATTATCACACATGCATGTATGAATGAACAGATGGATATTGCCAGTTAATCTTATTCACTTATTCCCACAGAAAATTATTGAATCTGCTTGTGCTGTTCAAGAGATTTCACCATCCGTTCAGTACATATTTATTTTACAGCACTCAGCATGTCCCCTGCAGTTGTAGTATAACATATGCTGGTTCTAAAAACGTTGCCATGTTAGTATCAAAAGAGATTACTAATAGTATACAAGTTAATAAAATCTTGATGATAGGTCCTGACAAAATTGTCTTTTCAGTGTCTCCCCAATAAACAGTTTATGTGGGTATCATAAAAAAAAGTTGCAGCAACTACATTTTATTGAAAACACTTAACTTTAAACATTGATATAATTTTTGACACACGTCTCTAAAAGTCCATATTTCTCAATAAATCTTTCAGTTTTTGTTAATGTTGGATTACTTCAGTGCATGTTTCTTTGCATTTATATGTAAAAGTGTAGTAAGTCTGTGAGTATGCACATGAGATAGGTGTGTGTTCATTTTATTTTAGCAAGTATGTAAACTGGACCACAAGGGCCCTTTTTAGTAATAAACTGATAACAGGTGAATATACAAAACAAAAACTAGGAATTGGTTGCCATGAATAAAATAAAATTGCATTTGAAACTGATCAGAATTTAAGTAACATTTTGGAGGAAGTGGCCCACATAGAGAGAAAAGTATGTAAATAGAGACCGGTTCCTATTACCAGATCGAAATATCGTAATTGCGAATACGAAAAGAGCGACACATATTGCACGAAAGACTGAAACGCTGAACGTCCAAAATAACGAAAATTTAAATGTCGAAGTGTAATGGTTGGCCCATCTGCGGTATAGCTCCGTAAGGTAAGTGTGCGATAGGCAGGACGTTAGGGTTAGGATGTGGGTTAAGGTAAGTGAATAGATAGGTAATGTATGTAAGATTTAGTGTAGTTTTAGAAGTAGGGTTTTATTTAACTGTATGTATGTGTATTTATTTTTTTTGGGTGTATGTCTGTAGGGGAAGTGTGCGGTAGTCACGGACCTTAGGGTTAGGGAGGGGTTAAGGATGGTGCATAGATAGTTGTGTATGTGGGATTTAGTGTAGTGTTGGAAGTAGGGTTTTGTTAAATGTATGTATGTGTGTTTATTTTTTTGGGTGTATGTCTGTAGGTGAAGTGTGCGGTAGTTATGGACCTTAGGGTTAGGGAGGGGTTAAGGATAGTGCGCAGATAGTTGAGTATGTGGGGTTTAGTGTAGGGTTAGAAGTAGGGATTTGGTGCTTTACTTTAAGTTAGAAGTAGGGTTTAGTTAGTGTATGTATATGGTTTATTTATTTTGTTTGAGTAGGTAGTATGTAGCGGGTGGTGGGGTTGGCTGACTGACAGTTCGTTATTTTATTTTTCGCTGTTTAGTGTGTTCGGGATTTTCTTGGTTTGCGTTATAGGTGTCGATGTTTAGGTATTCTCGTAAAGGGTTTTTCGATTTGGTAATATAGGCCCGATAGAGACACTGTATCCAATCCATCCCCATATAGACAGAGGCACCATTATAGGTATATGCTATGCATACAGTCCAGAAGACAGTTAACAGGCCTAGATATCTGAGCCCAACACATTAAGAGTAAATTAGCCTCTCCAGTTAAGGAGTCCTGTATGACATACCAAGTGGTAAATTTAAAATTACCCATCCAGTCATACAGATTAATTTTAAAGGCAGACAGTGTATTGCTGTGGTTGACTTATAGCTTTGCTTGCAGGGGGATTTTATTCCATAAAAAGGGGGATACATTGGGTTCGAATTGTATCATGCCAGCAGGTTTTGTTTGTGTCAGTGAAGGCTTACTTCTTTGGTGCAGGTGCTCATGATGCTGCTAGTTTTACATAAGTACAGGAGGTCAAGGAGGGTAGGTTTATTTCACGGAACGGAAGTCTAAGTACAGATCATTGTGAGGGAGCCTGTATGACACAGAGGGGGCTTCAACAATGCTTAGGTCAATCATTTTAATCTTTGAGGCCTTTATAGTAATCTAGAATGCTTAGAGATGTACAGGACAGAAGGGGATATTATATTCTATGATGGGTTTAGTGAGGGAAGTATGGAGGTGAATTATGTTTTTTTATTCCTATAGAATATGCCTTTGGAGATTAGCAATGCCAGGATGAAGAATTTCCTATTTACTATGGCACACCGTGGTAAAACAGCAGTTAATTATTGACAAAGATCCCCAGATTCCCAGTGACTTAAATCATTTTTAAGAGGGGGTGTCTTTATTATGGTATGAGAAAGAGAATTCTTACCTATCAGTCAAAGCCACATTCCATTTATTAGCACTAAGTTTCAACCAGTGTTCATTTCCCCAGGCATTAGTCTGACCTGCCTTGTGTTCAAGGATGTGTGTGTCGAAACAGGTGCATATGATGGCACCCAGTTTTTAGTCATTGGCATACTTAGAAAGCCATTGCTCATCAGCTTCTGCCTCACAATCAAAAAAAGTAGATGATTAGGAGGAGGAGGCCCAAAACAGAACCCTGGGGAATTCTGTTGGTGACATTCTTTTCAGCAGAACAAGTACCACAGATCCTGTCAGTGACCCAGTTGGTTGTCTGTTGGACAGCATAGGGATATCATCAGGATAAATATCATGGAGCTTATCTGTAAATGTTTAATTAGCTGTATGAAGTATGACCTTTTGTAACATGTGAAATGTAACTTGCAATTATTGTGCAACTTTTCTCCCTGGGCCTCCATTGAAAACGGGCTTTTCTTGGCCCAGTGGACTTCCCCAGTTCCCCAGTCATCAAACTTAAATAATAAAATAAAGTGTTGTAAGTTTATCAGCAATACCTGCATAGTGAATTGCATTGAAGGCATTAACACAGACATGATCTGCCTTTAACAAAACCCAGATTGGCTTGGACCATGGAATTGCAGGTTCCCAACATCATCATTTATGAGATTTGCTGTGATACATTTCATGACCTTACAAATTGTACTCATGAGACTTGAGTCTATACTACCTCTCAACCTCTTAATGCAAAAAATCTGGACAAAGCTCGACAAAATGGGGGGGGGGAGCCCAAAAATAGGGACATATTTTAAATATTGCTCTTATAAACTTAGAAAGTTGCTAGAGTAACAGGGTTTGTTTTAACATACATTTTGTGTGGCTTTTGAAGACTGAAACGCAAATGTATGTAATTATTTAGTGATCTCAATGCTGAGATCATCCCAGTGATTTGCCAGAAAAAACAGAAATTTTATGAAGAACAGGCCAAAAATATGAGCCAAAAATCTGGACATTCTGCTAAAATCTGTACAGTTGAGAGGTAATAACCTGCATCCTTTGTAGGACCACCTTTATGTAGAGAGAGACCCCTATAACAGTCCTCCAAGCAAATCGTAAACAACTAGTGTAGAGACTAAGGTTAAATAAGGTTAAGATGGTGTTAAGTCTGTATTTGAGGAATACTAACGGACAGACAGGAACGTTCTTGGGACCCATGGAATTAGGACTTCTCCAAGAGGGATTAGAGAGGAAAGTGTGGTCAGGTTAGTAATAGGGAAAACTGTGGGTTGAGTAGGCTGGGTGAAATTCTTGGTGAATTTAAGGCAAGAGTATTGGCACAATGGTCTAAGGATCAAAATAAATGGAACTGTTAGGTGCTAGCTCTGAGAAGGGCTGAAAGTCATTTCTGAGATTCAAGGTGTAGTCAGGCTTTGAAGTTATTTTTGACAAAGATGGACATTTTAAATTCATTGGTTGGCATACATTCTCAAATAGAGACTTTGATATTTTTGCTAGCTTGTTTTGGATTGCTTTTCTGGTGATGGAAGGAGGTGTTCCTATATATGACAAGTGACCTTTTATTTTATTATATAAATATTTATGTGAGATTTCTACCAGAAGGCTTTATTTCTGAATATCTTATATTTGCATTCTATGGGAAAGCTAGTTCTATACAGTTAATAAGGTGGGAGTAGAAGTGAAAGATAAATGCAGCAGCTTTGGCAAAATGCTCAGTGGAGGTTGCCAGTTTGAAATTTATTTAGATGATCTGAGAATAGTATGTGGTTTGGTTTGGAATAGCCTCTGAATGCAGTAGAGTTTAGAGGGGTTGTAGTAGTTCAGAGAGAGATAGAAGAAACACACTGCTAGGTGTAGGCATGATCACTATCGGTGAGGACAAGGTTAGGAGTCATTGTGCCCCTACAATAACCATACAGAATATAATATTCATAAAATAACAAAGTATTTTAAAAACTAAGCCTACATGGTGATGGAAAAAGGAGATTCTGCTGATAGGGATGACTGCAATTAGGGGTGCAGAGACAAGGCAAGATGGGGCTGGAATTTACTGGAGAAAGCTGGCAAAGGAACCGATGTGTTGGGAGCCAATAATTAGAGAGGGAAGAGGCCAAGAATTCATTTGGACTGCAGGCTAGAGATTGCTTCCCTTTCAACTACTGATATCTGAGTACAGGCAAAGAGAGAGAAAGAGAGGGATCCTAAGCAAAAGACCAGCACTGATAGAGTTTTTAGTAGAATATAGAACAGAAGCTGTTGTTAAAAGGGATGATTACTAGGGCATATAATAAGCAATTCACAAAGAAACAATGGGGGTTTATATATATTTATATATATATATATATATATATATATATATATATATATATATATATATATATATATACACACACACACACACACACACACACACACATACATACACACACATACACGCACAGTGGATATAAAAAGTTTACACACCCCTGTTAAAATGCCAGGTTTTTGTGATATAAAAAAATTACACCACAATAAATAATTTCAAAACTCTTCCCACAATTAATGTAACCTATAACCTGTACAATTCATTTGAAAAACAAATCTGTTAGAGGGAAATGTATAAAAAATGTGCAATTAGTTGGTTGCATAAGTGTGCACACCCTTAAACTAATACTTTGCTGAAGCACCTTTTGATTTAATTACAGAATTCTTGGGTAGGAGTCTGTCAGCATGGCACATCTTGACTTGGTAATATTTTCCCACTCTTCCTTGCAAAAGCGCTCCAAATCTGTCAGATTATGTGGGCGTCTCTTGTGCATAGCCCTCTTCAGGTCACCCCACAGATTTTCTATTGGATTTAGGTCTGGGCATTCCAAAACTTTAGTTCTCTTCTGGTGAAGCCATTCTTTTGTTGATTTGGATGTATACTTGGAGTCATTGTCATGTTGAAAGGTGAAATTCCTCTTCATCTTCAACTTTCTAGCAGATGTCTGAAGGTTTTGGGCCAAAAGTGACTGGTATTTGGAACTGTTCATAACTCCCTCCACCTTGACTAAAGCCCCAGTTCCAACTGAAGAAAAGCAACCCCAAAGCATGATAGTATATATGTATATATATATATATATATATCGAAATACGATAGTAGTGTCCCACTAACGCGAAAGTGCACTTTCGCGTTAGTAGGACACTACTATCGTATTTCGAAATAGTGTAATTTCGATCTACAGTGCACTTTCGCATTAGTGGGACACTACTATCGTATTTCAAAATAGTATAATTTCGATCTATGGTAGTAGACCCATATATATATATATATATATATATATATATATATATATATATATATATATACGTGTGTGTGTGTGAATGGTTCCCAAATACGCAAAAAGTCTAGAAGATTAAGATCATTGTTTGCATCCTCAGGGAGATGGCAAATGTTGAAGGTGTGATAGGGAAGAACAAGGCAGGTGGGAACTTATTTTTGGAGAGTGTAACTAGTTAGCAGATGTTTAACATTCCTTACAGACTACTGTGTCAAAAATACTAGATGAGCAAATTGGTATAACTAAGGAAATTATATTTTTGAGCTGTGATACAGAATCAGAATTACTTAAATGCAGTAAGGCCTTTAATTCTGGTGTCTGCCAAAAAAGCAGTTACTGGAAAATGGAAATCCAAGTCTAAACTAACTCTATTAGAAATCGTTAATATAGTAACAGAGATAAAGCAACTGTAAGTGGGATCTTTAGAAAATGGTAGGAGCAAATTTCATAGAAAAATTGGGAATTGTTGGAACAATACATATAGAATAATGTTTTGGAGGAAGAATGGGGTTTAAGGGAAATCAGGGATTGAATGTTTGATTGAAAATGACCACATAGATTGTAATGTTTGCAACTGAAAATATGTCATTAAGATTTGTTTTCATTTATATAAATGTATGATTGCCTATGTCACTAGTGATGATTTAATAAAGATGTTTCTTGTTTAAAAAAAAAAAAAAAAAGAATATTTGTGCCCCAAGTGGGGATGGTATATCGTTTGGTCTAGGGAAATAGCATTCACAAAGCCTAAGAAGTACTGTGCTTAGTTATTACTCGCACTATAGATATGTCATTTGCTTCAAGGGTAGTTAAAGTAACATATAAGCAGATTACTGTTCAATTCATAGTCTTTGCTAGTAAATTAGATATAAAACATTTTAAGTGGGGGACATCAAAGGGGATCTGTAGTTCACAAGGACATGATAGCTGGCTTATTTTAGGTTATAGAGAAACTCATGACTGGTATTATGTGAAAGTTAAAGAATCAGGCTATACAAGATCAAAACAATATATAGTAAAAATAATGTCAGATCAAGACATCCACAAATAAGGAATATGGGGAGAGTGAACAGTTAGATATGCATGGTATCTGGTGCTGTAGGAGTATGGGGTAAGTTGCGGGATGAGTGGCAAAGAGATAATTCACTCTGACTTTCTTAAACCTGCAGTACTGGATGTTGGGTACATCGATCACTTATTTTCATCATATTCTATCAGTTTTTCTACATTTTTATGCATTTGTAATATTTCTCTTAGATGTACTTTATAGATTTATACTTTTGGAATGTGCATATTTGTACTAGGTAAGAGTCAGACTTAAAAGTTTCTTGAATTGCCTTAATATGTAGGAGTACATGTTTTTTGGGATGCCTTTTTTGTTCATTCATTCTCAAATTACCTAATTATTTCAGGACATCTGCTTGAGGGAGCTGGAGCCTATGCTGGTACTCAAAAAGCATGTGGCATAGAAGCTCATCCTCAGAGTGCAGACCCATTGCTGAATACAGACATGCCTTCAGTCTCACATAACACACACTTGTAGTTTAGAGGAGTGACAGAGCACCTACAAAACATCTTTGGGTCAAGGGGGGAAATAGGAGGACATGGTAAAACCCCACACAAACAGAGGATTTTATTTATTACAATATGTAATAGTAATGCTTTTTATGACCGGATGAAATTTTGATTTGATTTGTTGGAGATAGGGTTTTATAGGTTCATAGGTAGGTACTAGGCTATCGGCCCAAGGGCCTACTTAAGCCTAGCCAGCAAGGTACCATAGCTTACGCCACCCAAGAAAGTTATTTTTCTGTGCCACTGTCCAGCGGAGACACAGAAGTGATCCCCAGGGTGTATTTCCTATTTCCCATCCACTCATCAAGATTTTTCTTGAAGAGTGCTTATGAAGAACTTTGCTTGACATAGATGGGTAGCTTGTTCCAGAGTATAGGAAGTCTCTAGTACAGGAATCTATCCCTCCAGCATGTCCTGTTTATTGTGGTGACAAGGTTTATGTCCCTAGAGTGTGTAGCTTGGAGGGATTGCGATTTCTTTAGGTGTAGCATGTTCAGCAGCTCTGGGTTTGACATAGCTTTATATGTTGGGCAGAGATCACCTCGGAGTAGGCGATATGCTATGGAGTAAAGCTGGAGTTTTTTGAAGCGGTCAGTGTAGGGCATTTGTTTGAGGCCAGTAATCCTCTTTGTGAGGTACTTCTGTGGCCTTTCCAGCTGCTGCAGATGTCTTGTGAAGTACATTCCAAAAGGGGCATTGTACTCTATAATGGGTCTAATGATGACGAGTAGAGGGGAACAATGACCTCTTTTTTCCTGGATGAGAACCCTTTTATGATGAGGTGTGCCACGTAGAAGGAATTCCTGACTACTGTGGCGATGTGACTATCAAAGGAGAGACTACTGTCCACCAGGGTCCCAAGGTCTCTTATCACGCATTCGGTGTTAAGTAGATTGCTGCCTATGTGGTAGTTCATGGGTACAGAGTTTTTACCAAAGGGGATGACACTGCACTTTTTGGCATTGAGCTTGAGGCCATGGCTCTGACACCAGGCACCTGTCTCATTGAGGCCCTTCTGTAGGATGTCCACATCATTTGGGGACTTGACTATGGCTCCTAGTTTGCAGTCATCTGCGAACTTCATCAGCCAGAGGCCTTCTGTGTTATCCTGTACTTCAGAGAAGTAGATACCAAACAGGAGATGTCCCAGGACGGAACCCTGTGGCATTCCACTTGTCACTGCCTTGAGGTCAGATTTGGAGTCTGCAACTTTTACAGTGTGGGTTCTGTCAGTGAGCCAGTTGGCAACCCATCTTGTGACGTAGGGATTTATACCTAGTTTAGTGAGTTTAGCTATAATTCCAGAATGGGGGATAGTGTCGAAAGCCTTGGCGAAGTCAAGATAGGCTGTGTGAACCACCTTACCCTCATCCACGGCTTTCGTGACTGCCTCAAAGAAGTCAGTCAGGTTCAGGAGGCATGATCTGCCTTTCAAAAACCCAAACTGGGTGGGATCCAGAGTCTGGAGGTTACCAATGTCTTTGTTTATGAGTTCCATGATGATGCGTTCCATGGCCTTGCAGACCAGACTAGTCAAGTTAAAAGGTCGATAGTTCCCAGGATCAGTGGTGGCTCCCCCTTTGTGGAGTGGGATAACTATTGCTGTGCGCCATTCAGTGGGCACATAGCCTGATGCGAGGCTATTATTGAACATGGTGCTTAAGTAGGGAGCCAGTTCATTCTGAAGTTTGTGTAAAATGCAGCCTGGGATGTTGTCCTGTCCCATGGATGCTGTGTTTTTGGCTTTAGAGAGTGCAGCTTTTACCTGCATAGTTGTGATTATAGGGACTCTGCATTCTTCCTGTATAAATATGTGCCCCTTAGGGGGTGAGAGGGGGGTAAAGTTAGCACTGAACCAATCTGCCAGGATGTTGGCAATATCAGTTGGTTCTGTAATTTTCATGCCTTTGTGCTGCAACTCAGAGCAGATCTGGGTTTTGCCATCTAGATTCTTGACATAGCTATAGAATGCTTTGTGGTTGTCCTTGGATTTAGTTGCGATTTTGTTTTCGTAGCTAGCTTTGGAGGATCTTATAAGGGATCTCAGCTTTTTACTGAGGCTGACCAGGGAGCTCCTCCACTCATGGGATTTTACTCTCTTTTGCAACAGTTTCTTCCTTCTGTTGCACAGTTTGTTTATGGCAGGGGACCACCAGATTGGCTTCCTTTTTTTGGAGGATAGCGTCTTGGTTCTGTTTGGGATAGCACGATCCATGCACTCGTGTAAGTCATAGGAAGATGCATTTTTCCCCATCTGAGGCAACTTGGGTACTCAGATGACTTTTTTTTGGGAGTTTTACAATTGAGTGTACTGCATTTTGTAGCTATTTTAGATAATGGATTTGCGAAGGGGGTTGGTTATGAGGTTAGGTATTAGATTGCCACATTTTGGTCCTGGGGGACTGATTACTTTTTCAATGGATCACTCAGGAATGAAAAGTTGGTTTGGATTGTCAGAATGGGTACTGGGTGAGTTTATGGGATTTGCTTAGAAAAGGGCTTCTGGATGTTTCATTGTAGTGATGTGTGGAAATTTTTATATGTTCAGTTTAGGTGGAGGGGTACACTGGAGGAAAGGGTAAGGAAGAGTGTTTCATCTATCTGTTGCTCTATTTGTTGACTAAATTATTTTCCTCTGAATATACTTTTGAAGTGTTTTATGTTGGAGTTTTAATTTTTGTCCAACATATTTGCAGTTTGCAGTTCATTTAGTATGAACAGTTGTTTCCAGAAGGGGTGAAATGTTTCACTTTTTTATGAGGGGGTCATTTCATTTTAATGTGTGGCTGGAGGGATTTCTTTCAGGTTTCTAACTCTTTGTGAAGTTCTGCTTAGTTTCAATAAGCATTGTTTCTGCCTGTTTAATTTATATTGTTGAAGTGCATTTAATGTGTTGTACTGTTGTTTTTGTGTCTGGTTTTTGTAGTATGCGTGTAGATTTGACTTAAGGTTTCTAGGAGAGGTTATTGCAGGTGAGTTTTATTTGTAGGGTAGTGTAGTTTTTCTAATCAGTAGTGCTTATTATAACTGCGTTTGTGGGTTTGTAGGGTTGGATTACTGCTTTACATTGAGTGATGTGCTGTACTTGGTGTATTGTTAGTGTTAGACTGAAGGTGGTTGTTTTTTTTTCCCCCATTACATTGATTAGTTCCAGCTAACCAATGGTACAGTTACAGTGTAAATAACTTGATGAAATGGGTCTAATGTTTTTGACTTGCTACCTTTTTTTGTGTAGGAATACCTTCTTAATCTATACATTGTTGGTAAACTAAACCTGAGACTTCAATAACCTGCTCCGAGCAAAATAAATCATATCCTTAGAGGTTATACAGCAACAGCTAGAAAGGTAACTAAATTACAGGCCTTTGTTCAGTGTTTTCTTTTGTAGTTCAATAGGAATTGAGGGCCACCTCCCCAGACAGTACTGCAGAGGTGTTAAAACTGTCACTGCACTGAGACATCCTTGTAGAATCAATTCCTCTTAGACTACAAAAGAAAACCCTGAACAAAGGCCTGCAGATTAGTTACTTTTCTGGCTTTAGCTGGATAACTTCTAAGTATAGAGTAAAACAAGGTGTGAGCCCAGGGTTGCCAGACATCCCTATTTGAGCGGGAGTGTCCCGGGATCAGCAGTCCGATCCCAAGTCCCACACTGCCGGTTAAAATCCCAGCGAAACAGCCTCCGCTTAGGTTTTTTTTTTTTTTTTTTTTGCTTGACCCATATACCAGTATACGAGCCAATCAAAAAAATCACAAAACAGAGCTACTTCTGTTTAATGCAGAACTGCCTGATGTTCTGTATTGAGCAGAAGAGGGTCCGCTGTGCGTTTTGTTGATTGGATCATATACCTGCATACGGGCCAATCAAAAATTGCCAAAACACAGAGCTACTTGTGTTTAATGCGGAACTGCAAGGTGTTCCACATTAAAGACCCTTTTTTGGTCTTCACTTAGCGTTAAGGACCTTTTTTTTTTTGTCCCTACCTGTCCCGTAAGAAATCTGGCATCCCTGTATAAGCCAAACATAAATGAGGGTGATTAGAGACAGAAAAGAAGCAGTCCTTTTACAGATTGTAAAGAAAGTAACAGTGACCTTCACAAATCCCATTATATGTCAGTGGCATGGGAATTCAAATACAAAGCATTATGGAAAAGAGAAAGGGTTGAGGGAGAACAAGATCACGTCGATACATCAAGCCCCGTTGGTAGCCATGTTGTGGAAAACAGGCTAAAATTACAAATAAAGCACGTAGAGTGATTTTGAGGTGTTAAAATAGGTCAGGAAACAGAGTGAAAAAAGCAGATTTTTTTTTAGTTCTAGAGTGGAGTTTTCCTTTAATATCAACAAGCTTTACAATAAAAGGAAGGCATTTTTGGCTATAAGTAAGGAGAGCAATACACAAAATGATAGAACCCTTATCATTAAATTAAGCATGCAACTCGGGTACTCAAACTTAGTTTTGGTAGATTATATTGAGAGAAAAATAATCACCCAAACAAAAAACAAGCCCAAGATTTTTTAATTATGTTCGTAATCTCAGGAGTACAAAGCAGCAGTATGCTGAGTTGATTGTAAATGGTGTTTCCTACACTGAAGTTGAAGAAATAGCTCGCCTACTGGTCAGTATATTCAGGTCAGACTTTACCCCCTGGGTCTGTCTCACACAAAATATCTGAAACCAGTCTACCACAAGCAATCATACAAGACCAAGTCCTGAAAGTGCTATCAAAAGCAAAAAGCCTTGAATATTCCAGGATGCATCTTGAGTAGCATAAAACATGATTTAGCCACATCCTCTAATAATACTCTTCAGACTTACTCTCCATATGAGTTTTGTACCAACTGAATGGAGAACCAGAACAGTTATTCCCCTGCATAAAGGAGGAACTTCCACTGACCTAGACAGTTACAAACCAATATGTGGAATTCATCAGTAAGAACGCAGGGAATCTCCAAACACTGGACCCATCTCGGGTTGGATTTGTCAGACAGGTCATGCTTACTCAGCCTGATGGACTTTTTGAAAAGGTCCCCAGAGCAATGGACAAAGGTAAAATGGTAGCCTACCTCTACCTGGCCAAAGTTTTTCTACAGTCCTCCCTTTGTTACTTGCTAGATTGCCAGTTGACTCTCAGATAACGTACAGGAGATCAAAATAGGGTAATTTACCTTCTCAAAAAGACCAGTCACCCATGGAGTTCCCCAAGGTTCAGTGCTGAGACATCTTCTGTTTGACATCTCCTTCTCTGAAGTAAAACGAATACTAAAGGGCTCTGGCTGATTAAGATTGCTGATGACTGCAAGCTAGGAACAGTGATTGAATCCCCAAAACAATCTGCCATCCTAAAGGATGTCCCAAACTTATAATTGGTGCCAGCCTCATGAACTAAAGCTAAATGCAATATTGTTTAATTTGGAAAGTCAGCTTCCCCAGGGAACTTACACATTGAAAATATACCCCTAAGAGTTGACCCAATAGTTAGACATTTGGGAATATATATGGACAGTAACCTCAGTTTTGACCAGCAAGTGTCCATTGTTGTTGTTAAGGCAGTTCTTGTATACCGCGCAGCTTATAAGCAAGGGAATTCCTTCTAGATGTAGGGATGATGATGTCCATTTTACTCAGCCCTCATAAGGCTAATCATTGAGTACAATACCTCTTTTGGCATGCATCTGCCCAGGCACTTGTAATATCTGGAGAGATTCCTAACAAAAAGTATAGAATGTGAGAACAACATGTCCTACATGGACCACCTCAAAGTCCTATTGCTATATTCCATCTGTTACAGATTGCTAAAAAGTGACCTTTGTCAAGCATACAAGGCATATTCCAACCCATTACTAATAGACTTACTTCACATCCATAAGTTAAATGGTATCATAAATATACACGATCCAGGGACAACAAGTTCATCCCTGACCACATTCAAGCATAACTTAGAACAATGGATGGGAAATAGGAAATTTACCTCGGGCTTCTCCCTGTAGCCCTAATGGGCAGAGATAGCTCCTTAATGCTTTGTCACAACACATAGGTTCCCTCCAATATAAATGTTTTGATCTAGTAATTAGCACTAGGGTAACATATAAATATAGATATTGTAAAGGATTAGGTATATATAAACGCAAATAAGACAGGATAATTTTAAGCACCAAGCTGGATAATGTACTAGGCATAAACTGGCCTACAAAGGCAGTTAGCCTAGCACTTAACATGTGAACTGAGATCATTTACTTTGACAGCTGGCACAGAACATTTAAGGTATGAGCTGTTAGCTCAGGCTTTGATTCTGTCAGCTTGCATTTGCCTGCTGTGTGTCAGCAAGTCACTTAACCTGACAGTGTTCTGAGCCTGAAAAAGGTCCATATGGGTTAGTGTTCTTCCCAGTCAATAAATAGATAAATAAAAACTTGTTGGTGACATTGATGCAGTATAAAAATAAATTATTTGGTACTTTGGTTTGATTGTGTGTTTTTATTTTATTTATCAAGTCTGTAGTTTGGTTAAATTAATAAATTATACACACATACATTATTACAAAATAAAATGTGTGTGTAATTATAGTTTTGAATATCAGTTGTATACCCCCCCCCCCTTTGATATGTAGCTAAACAGGCACATCCAACAATTGTAAAGTGCAGAGAAGTTCACAACTAAAAAAATACAGGGGGTAACTAACATTCATATGCAGACTGCATCAAAGCCCTATCCATGTATTCTGCCTCCTGCAGGCTGTTGAGGGAAGATCTGTTCCTGGCATACATGGAATTGTCAGATCCTACTCTGATGGACCTCCTGCATAGCCACAAAACAACAGGACCAGAATTACCCATTAAACCTTGCCTGTGATATAAATTGGACCTGCTGGTAAGATAGTTAAGTATCCCAGAGACTACCCTGTCTCCAGAACCATCCGTGTGAAGCTCCTTCCTAACCCAGTTTAAGTCTAACTTGGACAGTTGGATGAGGAACAGGAAATTCATCCCTGATTTGTCACCTGTCTCTCTCATGAATGCAGGCAGCCTGTAAATGTTTCGTCTCCCAGGCCCTTGCTTGTAAATGTTTCATCTCCCAAGCCCCTTTTTACATTTACCAAAGGAACTAGAACTTGTCAGAGATTTGAGATGTATAGCTAGGCTTAAAAAAGCCCCAGTGGTTGTTAGGTTCATAAGTGTGTACTAGGCTATCTGTATCTTTGCTAAATCCTAAATATTAACAGACACACACTGCAAGGAAATGTAAACTTGAGATATATTTTTACAGAAATTTCAAAGGGTATGATGTATAGAAATATGGGTTGGGATTAACAGTTTGGCTGCTTTAATGCCAGTATTGTGTTCATACCTAACATACCAACCATATACATGAATGGAAATTCTTTTCTTAAGGTCACATGTTAAGTAGCTGACCAAAGCGTGAATAATATAGTACCACATTAACTCCTAGTTTATTTTCCTGGTTTTCCATTGAGCAGAACATTCTGTTTCAGACGAATGCCAACCAAGCATGGTATTCTGATGTAATACCTCCTGTGCGACATAAGTGAATGGTCTGTTTGTGTTTGGGAATATAATCTAGATGCTAAAGACACATTTCTGATCATCTTTCTATACAGCTTTTGATGATTTTGGAAGGGTGCAATTTAACTTCACATTTCCAAAGACTGTAGTTTTTCATATTCTTGGGATTTAGGAGAGCAAATGATTGCAAATAATAACATGAACCTAAGCACCTTGAATATTTTTTTCTAATAACTTCTTATTCCGTGTGTTTTTATTAATATGGATTATTTTGTATTATACAATGACCCCCATTAATATTCCAAAACATGCACACTGGTTGGTCAGCATGCCCGTTGTAAATCAGACTTATACTAATGGAAAAAAGTCCGGTCGCCCACATGACCACACCTGTGCAATCAAATACTACAGATTATTCTTCTCCATAATTCCCAGAATTGCTGAAGTCTGTCAGATTTTCATTGCAGCACCTCAGCATGTTTATAGATACTGACCATAGAAGTTTCTGTCTAGGATCTCTACAGCCACATTGAAGTTACTGGGAGCTTTTTTTCCAGATTTTAAAGTACCATAATGGCATTATGTTGTTAACCTCGGTACAAAAATGCACAGCATGCTTGTTTATGAAGATGACATTTATGTTTTAAATGGCTTGCAAACAGAGCTCACTATCACTCTAGTTATGTTTTTCACCATTGTTCACTACAAATATGCCCTTAATATGTAACATATAAAAAATATATCATGTTGAGTAGACAATGTTTTTTGCACTAAGGGAACCAATTCAGAAACACTACAAAGTACAAATTGAGTAACTTGACTTTTCTATAGGTGAACCCTATGTACTCGGTATCGTAATGTCTTTCAAGAAAGTGGACAGTTTGTAATCTCCACTGTGTCTGTGATGTGATCTTGAGGCAAGCCAGTCCTCCAGTCAAAAGAAAAAGAATTCAGGAATCCCCCGGGGCTATGGTCCTTAAGTTCTAGTGGGTCACAAGCAAAAATGAACTGCCTGACGTTTTCTGAATGGGTATTCCTCCAACTGCATTTTAATGAATTTGGTTCTATAGAGTGATGTATTTGGGCAGCAGAATATAGTTTATCTGTGTTTTAAAATTAGCCTATCATTTTTTTACAGAAATTAATTTTCTTACAAAATGGAGTATATAGTCATCATTATCATCATCAACCCCCTTTTTCACATTTTACAAGGGGTTGGGATATCATTTAAACTGTAGCTACTTCCCTTGATTCAGAGCCACCTTGCTAGCTTCTTTGACAGTTATGCTCACCTGCCCTCTGTGTTCTGTCCATATATCTCTTATCTGGACATCCTCTTCTTCTCCTGCCGCCTTCTTGTTTCTCCCACATCATCTTTACAAAATTAGCTAGTGCTTTCCTGCACATGTGAGTGAACCACTGTAATCTTTGCTCTTTGACTCTCTGCAACTGGGGTCACTTGGGATTCAGCTCTGATATCTTCATTTTTTCTTGTTTCACAGTATATATCCTATTGTCCGTCTTATGTGTTTCTCAGTATGCATTCTACAACCCATCTCAGCACTTTCCATCCATCCCCTCAAGCTTCCTCAGTTGTTCTGCCTTCACTAAACCAAGTTTCTGTACAATGCAGAAGCAGAGGTCACACCACTGTTTTGTACGTCTTAATTTTCCAGCTCCTTTGGTAGTCTTCTCTCACACGGTATCCTTGATGCTTTAACACCTTTACATTTATATAAAAGAAAACAGACTGTATTAACATCCCATATGTTCTTCTTTACCATCATCAATCCAACATTACATAAATTGCTCAATTTCTGCTTTCCCTTAAACCTCACTCCTCCTCTAAAATATTATACTGCATGTATTGTTCCCACAATTTCCACTTTATGTAATTTGCCCGTACTCTTTCCTTATGATCCCACTTCCAGTTTTTTATATCTGTTACAGTATTCTTTACTTCAAATCTGGTTGGTTTAGACTTTGATTTCCATTTTCTAGTAAATGCTTTTTTGGAAGCCACCAGAATTAAACTCAACAAGGCCTTACTATGTCAAGGCTATTTGGATCCTGTATCACAGTTTTAAAAAAATCACTTCATTAATTACACCCATTTGCTCACCCAATATTTATGACAAAGTACTCTGTAGGGAATTTTTAAAGTCTTCCAACATATTACACTCCAAAAATAAATGTCCACAGATACCTTTTTCCTTCTCCATCACACCTCCAACATTTGTCATCTTCCTGAGAATAAAATCATTTGGAGTCTGCATGGGGTATATAAATACCAATGCAAATACTTCCAAGCAAAAATTCTAAATCTTGTAGACTTTGTTGCATATTTGGGAGCCACACATATGTCCTCCCATTGTTTCTTTGTGAATTTCTTATCCAGTTTTCCTCCCAATTTTTCTAACCTCTTCTGATTGATTCTTTTAGTTATCAAGCAATATTTCATATGCTCTACTAATTATCACTTTTTAACAGCAGCTTCTGTTCTAGATTCAACTAAAACCTCTACCAGAGCAGGTTATAGTCCCCTATCCCTTTCTGTTTGCCTGTACTCTGAAATTAGTCCCAGACAGGGAACCCAGTCTCTAGCCTTTTGTTCGAATGGCTTCTTATCTTGTTACCCTTTTGCTACCTTTCACTGTCTAGTTATTTGCTCCCAATACCTTGGTTCATTTGCCAGTTTTACCCAGTAATTTCCAGTTCCCCTCTTGCCTATTCTCTGTACCCCTAATTGCAGCCACCCCTACCAGCAGAATCTTTCTCCATTTTCATGTTGGTTTAGTTCTTAGGATACTTTCTGCTACTTTATGATTGTAATAATCTGCATGGCTGCTCTTACTATCCTTAATGATCTGCATCCAATATTCCATTTTTTCCTTATTTCTTGAATACCCACCCCTGTTTCATCATCATCATCAGTTTGCACTTTGGATGACAGGTTTCTGCTTCTGTTATGTATATGAACCTTAACTGTAGCTCTAAAATATCCCTCCAAGTCAGATAATCTGTAACCACCTTGTTCTGTTGGCTTATCCCACTTCATTCTTGCACTCTTCCCTTCTCAGATAAAATCCTTCAAATCTTTATCAGTTATTGCCCCCAACCTCTGTGTTTGATGAAAATGTCTGTCCTGTGTATAAAACTAAAGGGACTAAACCATTTTCACTGCTTGTATCATTTTCAGTTTCTCAGGTTTTGTATTATCTTTTCTTTGGTCTCTTCCCATACATCCCTGCCATAACAGAATTCTTTTAACTCACACTCCTAACTCTCCTATAGCCTTTATTTTATCTTCATTAATTTTATATCCTGAAAAGGCTTGAAACTGTTTCAGAATGTCCCTAAACACCAAGATATCATTTTCTGGATTTATCATGTACAAAATAATGTCTGCAAGTAAAGCTAACTTTACGTGAGTCCCTTATTTTCTTTGCCAATGGCTCTAAATATATTATGAATATCAAAGGAGAAAGAGAACACCCCTGTCTAGTCAGACATCATTTGTCAGAGAAGAACCGTCCCACTTTAATTTTTGCCTCCAATCCCTTTTATATCCACCTAATTAACATTATTTTTGTATTAGGGAATGCAGATGTTTCCAATGTCTTACTCATAAAATCCCAGCTTACTCTCTTGAAAGCTTTCTTTGCATAAAGACCCACCAACAATGTATTTCCTTACATTCTGCTTCCTTCTAGATCATTATTGTTCTGTTAATATTGTCAGATGTTTGCCTCTCTTCCACTAAACCACATTGCTATCTTTCAGTTTTAGCAACACCTTCATCATTCTTTTAGCCATTATAGACATAAATACTTCATAATCAGCTTAAAATTGAAATGGATCTATATAAAGCTGGGTCTGATGGGCCTTTACCGAATTTAGCTATTAGAGCCACCACAGCTTTCTTTCAGGATATTGGTGCTTCCCTTCCTTTTAAAACACTGTTAAACAAAACCTTCCAGAACTTTATCAGTTTCTTTCCTCCTGTCTTCCAGACTTCCAGAGGAATACCATCAGTTGCTGGAGACTTTCCTGTAGACTGATTATACATCACCATTTTTATCTTGTCTTCCTATCTTAATTGTTTAGCCACATCTTCTTCTAACCTTGGCATACTCAAGTCTTCAATAAATATTTCCATATTTGCTTTTTTTTGCTTTCATATTTCTCTGCTTTATACAAATTTTCATAAAATGTCCAAAATATATGTAATACCTCTACAGAACCTCTGGTTATTTTTCTCATTATAGGCTCCCTAAGTTTGGCAAAACCCTTTCTACTTTCTTTTGCTTAAGTTGTGCTAAACGGTTTAGTGTTCTGGAGTTATCAAAAAACAGTTGCTTAACTGTAATCGTTCTAAACTCATGCATATTGCTTAACTGTAATCTTTCTAAACTCATGCATATTATTCAGATACTCTTATTTTCTCTTCAGCTGTGTCTGTTCTTCTTTTGTGGGATTCCCCCTGTTCTGCAATACTATAATAAACTATACCTTCTGGAGAAATTTCTGTCTTCCCAAATAATTCTCAAACAGTTTCCATTAATGAGCCTGGTCTGCAAGGCCATGGAACTTATAAACAAAGACATTGGCAATCTCCAAACTTTGGACCCCACCCAGTTCGGGTTTGTAAAAGGCAGATCATGTCTCCTAAACCTGATAGACATCTTTGAAGCAGTCACCAAAGCAGTAGACGAGGGTAAGGTGGTTCACATAGCCTGTCTAGATCTCACCAAGGCTTTTGACACCATTCCCCACTCTGGAATTATAGATAAACTCACTAAACAAGGTATAAATCCCTATGTCACATGATGGGTTGCCAACTGGCTCACTGACAGAAACCCACACTGTGAAAGTTGCAGACTCCAAATCTGATTTAAGATTAGTGACAAGTGGAGTACCACAGGGTTCAGTCCTGGGTCCTCTCCTGTTTGGTATCTACTTTTCTTGAAGTATAGGCTAACACAGAAGGTCTTTGGCTAACAAAGTTTGCAGATGACTGCAAACTAGGAGCCATAATCGAAACTCCTAACGATGTGGACATCCTACAAAAGGGCCTCACTGAGACAGATGCCTGGTGTCAAAGCCATGGCCTCAAGCTCAATGCCAAAAAGTGCATTGTCATCCCCTTTGGTAAAAATTCTGTACCCATGAGCTACCACATAGGTAGTAGTCTACTTAACACTGAAAGTGTGATGAGACCTTGGGACACAGGTGGACAGTAGTCTCTCCTTTGATAATCATATCGCCACAATAATCAGGAAATCCTTCTATGTGGCACACCTCATCACAAAAGGTTTCTCATCCAGGAAAAAAGAGGACATTGTTCCCCTCTACTCGTCACTCATTAGACCCATTAATAGAGTACAACGCCCCTTTTCGTATGTACCTCACAAGACATCTACAACAACTGGAAAGGCCGCATAAATACCTCACATAGAGGATTACCGGCCTCAAACAGATGCCCTACACAGACCATCTCAAAAAACTCCAGCTTTTCTACGTCTCATATCGCCTACTCAGAGGCGATCTCTGCCTAACATACAAAGCTATGTCAAACCCAGAGCTGTTGGACATGCTCCACTTAAAGAAATCCCAATCCTTCCAAGCTACACGCTCTAGGGACCTCAACCTTGTCAACACAATAAACAGAACATGCTGGAGGGATAGATTCCTGTCCCAGAGACTTCCCATACTCTGGAACAAACTACCTATCTATATCAAACAAAGCTCCTCATTAGCACTCTTCAAGAAAAATCTTGATGATTAGATGGGAAATAGGAAATTCACTCCGCGAATCACCTCTGTGGCTCTGCTCAACAGGGGCACAGGAAAATAATTTTCTTGGGTGGCAAAAGCAGGGTACCTTTTTGGCTAAGCTTATATAGGCCCTAGGGCCAATAGCCTAGTATCTACCTATCAACCTATTACCCATTCCTTAAATTCTCTTTCTAACAGATCGGTTGAGAAGTACCAGTGTCTCATTTTTACTTCATTAACTTTCTTTTTTATCTTAGTTGTTATCAGCATGTGATCTGACATAGTTATTGGATGTGTGTCAAAGTTTTTAATTAAAAGCACATATTCCAGTAAAATATACTTTCTCCCTAGTCTAGCCTGGTTATTGTACCTTGGGGAATGATATGTAAATAATCTTCGAGTTTCTACTACGGAATTTACGTCTTTCAATACCAAATATTTTCTAAATTTCTTCTGAAATCTACCTTCTTTCGTTATATTTTCCCTTCTAGGGCCTCCAAATATATCCTCACTGTTGCAAATCAAGTTCAAGTCCCCAACAATAATTAATATTCCATGCTGAAAGTTATATGTTTCTCCCCATATTTTCTTATGCTCCATAATAGTAGTTTTACACAGAATATAAATACATGCCAGCATAATCTTCCTCCCTTACCTGTAGCCCTTTACTACCACAAATCAAACATTATTATCTTTTTCTCCTCTTCTATCACTATTGGCACTCAGCTAGCAATTGGTATAAGTATCTCCCGTTCCTTTGTCCCTGATATTCTGCTGAATATCCATCATGAAATCATTTCTTTATCAAATTCACGTTTACTTTCCAAAAGTGTTTGCTGTAGCATTGCTATTTGCAATCAGAATTTCTTAATATAATTAAATACCTTTACCTTTTTCTCTATACCTTTGAGGTCGTTCACATAACATAGTATGGTACCCAGTATGGTAAGATGTTATTATTCCCATCTGTTACATATGGTAGCTTTTTAAATGTCTGTTCCCAGCTTTTATGTTGCACGCACCCACTAATGTTTGTTTGGTTGATTCTTTATACTGTTCTTGTCATCTCCATTTGAAACCTGTGTCACATTTTACAAGACTTGTTGTATTAAAAAGACTCAAACAAAAACACAAACACCCCCCCATAACCTATTAACTTTAAAAGTCCCCATGACACTTTTCCACTTGGCAGTAGCACCAGTGATTACAGCTGTGACCTCATCATTCAGACTTCTCTTTTCCTCAACCCTTCTTCCCATATACTTTATAGCTGTTGACAGTTGCACTATTTTACTTTTTATTTCAATTTCAAAATGTCCTGGCTTCCCCATTTGCTGCCATGAGCACTGTCTCCTCAGTACTCAGTTTTATCCCATGTGCTTTTAGTTTTGCATTACAGTCCCCCATTATTTGTTAAACTTTCAGTTCACAGTCTGCTTGTAACGTCATATCATCTGCATACATTAGCTTTATTGAGCCCTGTTTCTACCTTTTTGCTGATGTAGTCCATTACCAGCATGAACAGGAGAGTGCTCAATGCTGAAGCCTGATGTTTGTATTTTTGTCATTGGGTCCCTTGTACATAGTTGCACTAATTCTACTGCTGTTTGTGACTTTGAATCATCACAGGACTGCCCAAATCAGCTTTCATGAGACCTTGTTATATGCTGTCTCCAATTCTAGGAATGCCTAGCTGGATTCTTTCCTCATCTCCAGCTTTGTCTCTACTATCTATTTCACTGCAGACATCGATTCAGTTGTACTGCACCCTTATCTGTAATTGAATTCCTCATCACTTATCTTACTTTATGCTACTTTCTTTATGTAATTATCCATCACCCTGTCCATCACTTTCATGGAGCAAATATGACAGGGTTTGATACCTCCATACTGCCCGCAGTTTTTAATATCCTTCTTCTTCTTCCACACTGGCACTAGAGTGTTTATTCTCCAGTCATCTGGGATATTCCTCTCTCTCCTTACTCAGTGAGTACTCGCAGGAGCCAGTTCTCCCTTAATGCATTCAGCATCACGGTAATGTCATCATGATTTCACTTGAGCCTGAAACTTTCTTTGATTTCATTTTCCTTGGGGCACTTTGAACTTCTGGGAGAGCGAGTTCCCCTTCCTTTTATAGTGTAACTGTGCATATGACAATACAGCTTCCATGGGGTTTTCCTCATTCAGAAGCTTCTGGAAGTAATCATTCCTTCTGCCCTTGATGTCCTTTTGACTGTTGCTGATTTCCCCATATTAATGGCATCTGATAACTGTCATCTTTATCTTTCTGCCTTTGCCTTATAACTTCATATAGTTGTGCCATTTGTTCACTCACTTTTCAGAAGCTAGTAGAGTTTATCTGACACCTTGGTCTTTTCCCACTGTAACTGTTCTCTCCACATCTTTTTTACTCAACCAACAATTCCTTCTTAGCCTGATTAAGCTTTTCTGTCTCCCACTTCTTCCTGCATTATTCCTTTCTTTTAATAACTTCCTTGACTTGTACGTTTGAACATCAGCTTTCCTTATGTGCCTTATTTCAGTTCTGGAATAGTAGTCTTGCTAGAAAACTTTATTGAATAGAAGTTTGACAGTGAAATGTTTGTGTACCTGCAATTAGTATATAGCAGTGTCATTTTTACAAAAGTAGGTGCCCTTAGTATATGTGGTAGGTATTACAGAAAAAGTGTTTAATGATGAATGTATCAGCAGCAGTGAAGAAAAGCCACCGTTTGTCATGCAGCGCAAAGAGTACAGCACCCCTGAGCGAATCAGGTTGGGCCATGTAAACATGTCTTGTAAAATGAATATCCACTGTGGTTCTGAAGACAAAAATCTCACTCAGATGAACCTTGAAAACGAAACCTCAAACGCAGCTTATCATTATCATGTTTCCACAGGAAGAAGCCTTCCACATTCCAAAATGTATACATGCTATTTTTGAGTTTGAGCATCTTTGGAGCAAAGGAAACATATCCTTGAAAAGCTGCATACAGGTTTCCACCCTTGAGGTTCATGCAGATGGTATTTCTTACTGTGAAACCGTACAGTACAACCATCCACTGCAGTAGAAGTTTTAAGAAACGTTGATTAGATTGAACGCAAGTCATTATATGCATTAGTGAAATATTTATTGAAAAAGTGGTTACAGTTTCATTTTTGAAGGAGTTAAGAGTATAATTCTTATAATGCAATAACCCAGAAGCACCCACTTCTAGTGCGTTGGCTTTCATAGTTTTCAAAATATTTTGCTATCAGAAGTGGAAGAAAAAAAACAAGTTGCAGTTTCTCATTCACAATTGAAAACTGTCTTAGAAGTAAAATGTGAATTGCTGACCCCTATGTCTTTGCCATTTGCTGCCATTTTTTAAACTGCATTTTTTAAGATTTTTTTCCATTTTTTCCAGGGTTTATTTTATTTATTTATTTATTTTGTACTTCAAGAAAGCAGGCCAGCATGCAGAAAGTGTGAAATTCAAATACCAAATTCAATCAACACACCAAAAGGGTAAAGTCAAACATCATACCCTGCTAATAAAAAATCCAGACCGGTTTTGGCTGAAATAGCCTTCCTCAGTGTAAATAAGTAATTTAAACATATGCATACTTTATATACACCCTGGTAACCACAAAAAGAACTCTCATTGGTTAGTTATAATAGCTCATTTAATCCTGGGGGAAACAACCCTCCAATTTAATGATCCAATTTTTTTCTTTCTGATTTAAAATAGTATGCCACCCAGTTTTGTTGGTCCTGTCTCTGTTTATTTGGTCTGTAACAGTAAATCTAAAATGTGCAGTGGTGTGTTTCAAAAAATATGTTCTGTGATATTTAACCATAAAGGCTGAGATGTCTGTCCAATATAAAATGCTGAACATGAGCATGTTGCTAGATAAATAATCCAGTCACTGCTACAGTTAGTTAAAATTTAATATCATATATTAAAGTGTTATACAAACACTTTTTGAACAGTGCAGTAACTGAAACCTGGTTCAAGGCTCTGGAGAGCACCCCTGCAATACCAGGCTACAACTCTTACCACACTTTCAGCCACCAAATCAGGACTGAAGCACTAAAGGCGGAATAGTGTCCATATTCACACCTCCAGGCTAGTTGCCCAACACAATGCATCTGAAATTCTGCAGGTGCAACTAACACTAGGTAAGACTGCAATCCAAATTGTAGCTTGCTACAGATCCCCCACCATGCCCCAGGATTCTCACTACACGTTTCTAAACATACTGGAAAATATTAAGATACAACCAAACACCCTAATACTGGGTGATTTCATCTACCCTGCCATTAATTGGGAAAACTACTCTGGTACCAACACCTTTGCCCAATGGTTCTTGGAATTCATAAATTCCAGTGCCCTGGATCAGCTAATCCATAGTCCCACCAGGGGCTCAAATATCCTAGGCCTGGTCATTACCAACATGGGAGATCGGTGCTCCACACCCGTGGTCACCCCCTCATTGGTCAGGTCTGACCATAAGCTAATCACCCTTGACATCCACATCCCACCCCCACTCCCCAGTAGGGAAACCTCCATAAAAAACTTCTCCAAAGCCATTGTCATGCTACTGAAGTCAGAAGTGACAAACTTCATGACACCCATGCAGATGGGAATTGAAAGTCCGACCGCTGACGCCTACACTAAGGCACTGTACAAGCACATCCATTCGTGCATGAATCATGCCATTCTAAATAGAACCAAGACGGTCTCCTCCAAAAAAAGGAAGCCAATTTGGTGGTCCTCTGCCATAAACAAACTATACAACAGAAAGAAGAAACTGTTGCAGAAAAGAGGAAAATCCCAGGATGCAAAAAACTCCCTTACCAGCCTCAGTAAGAAGCTGAGATCCCTCATAAAATCCTCCAAAGCTAGTTACGAAAATAAAATTGCCAAAGATTGCAAGGACAACCACAAGGCATTCTATATTTATGTCAAGAATCTAAATGGCAATGCTCAGATCTGCTCTAAGCTACAACAGAATGGCAGTAAATATACTGATCCAAAGGATATATATTGTCAATATCCTGGCAGATCGATTCAGTGCCAACTTCACCCCCCCCTCACCCCTAAAGGGCCCATCTCCATACCAAAAGATTGCCAAATTCAGGTTATCACGGTCACACAGGTAAAAAATGCACTCTACAAAGCTAAGAATACAGCATTCATGGGACCAGACGACATCTCAGGCTGTGTACTACATGAACTACAAAATGAACTGGCACCTCACCTAAGTGTCATGTTTAATCATAGCCTCACCTCAGGCTTCGTGCCCAATGAGTGGCACACCGCTACAGTTATCCCACTCCTCAAGGGGGGGGATCCATCTTGCATCCCGGGAACTATCGTCCCATCAGTCTGACGAGCCTGATCTGCAAAGCCATGGAAAGCATTGTCATGGAACTTATAAACAAAGACATTGGCAACCTTCAAACACTGGACCTCACCCAGTTTGGTTTCGTAAAGGGCCGATCTTGTCTCCTCAACCTGATTGACTTCAGGTCCACACAGCCTATCTGGACCTCGCCAAGGCCTTCGCCACCATCCTCCACTCTGGAATCATAGATAAACTTACTAAGCTGGGCATTAATCCCTACATCACTTGATGGGCTGCCAACTGGCGTACTGACAGAACCCACACTGTAAAAGTAGCCGAATCAGAATCCGGCTCTAGACAAGTGACATGCAGAGTACCTCAGGGTTCAGTCCTAGGACTGCTCTTGTTTGGCATCTACTTCTCTGAAGTACAGGCCAGCACTAAGGGACTCTGGCTAACAAAGTTCGCAGATGACTGCAAACTGGGAGCCATTATTGAATCCCCAAATGATATGGATATTCTAGAAAAAGGCCTTACAGAAACAGATGCTTGGTGCCAGAGCCATGGGCTCAAGCTCAATGCCAAGAAATTTATAGTTATCCCCTTTGGGAAAAACCATGTACCCGTGAATTACCACATAAGTGGCAGTACACTAAACACTGAAAGTGTGATAAGGGACTTAGGGACACAGGTGGACAGTGGTCTCACCTTCGATAACCACATAGCCACAACAGTCAGGAAATCCTTCTATGTGGCACACCTCATCACTAAGGGCTTCTCATCCAGAAAAAAGGAGGTCATTGTCCCACTGTACTCATCCCTTACTAGACCCATTATAGAGTACAATGCCCTGTTTGGTATGTACCTCACAAGACATTTGCAACACCTGGAAAGGCCACAGAAATACCTCACTAAAAGAATCACAGGCCTAAAGCAGATGCCCTGTGCTGACTGTCTAAAAAAACTCCAGCTATACTCTGTCACATATCGCCTACTCAGAGGCGATCTCTGCTTAACATACAAGGCCATGTCAAACCCAGTGCTGTTCATGCTACACTTAAAGAAATCCCAATCCCTCAGAGCTATATGCTCCAGGGATCTAAACCTGGTCATCACAATGAACAAAACATGCTGGAGGGATAGGTTCCTGACCCAGAGACTCCCCATACTCTGGAATAGACTGCCCATACATGTCAAGCAGAGTGCCTCTTTGGCCCTCTTCAAAAGGAACCTTGATGATTGAATGGGAGATAAGAAATTCACCCCGGGATCACGTCAGTCACCCTACTTGACAGGAGACCAGGAAAGTAAATATTCTGGGAAGAAATAGCCAGGGAATTGTTTTGGCTAGGCTTGTATAGGCCCTAGGGCCAATAGCCTCGTACCAACCTATGAAACACACCACTGCACATTTTAGATTTACTGTCATAGACAAAATACACAGCGACAGGACCAACAAAACTGGGTGGGATACTATTTTAAATTAGAAAGGAAAAAACTGGATCATTAAATTGGGAGGGTTGTTTCCCCCAGGATTAAATCAGCAGTTATAACTAACCAATGAGAGTTATTTTTGTGGTTACCAGGATTTATATAAAGTATGCATATGTTTGAATTACTTGTTATTTACACTGAGGAAGGCTATTTCAGCTGAAACTGGTCTAGATTTTTTGTTAGCAGAATATGGTGTTTGACTTTATCCTTATGGTGTGTTGATTAAACTTGGTATTTGAATTCTACACTTTCTGCGCGCTGGCCTGCTTTCTTGAAGTACAATTTGACTTTTTTGGCCTGTGCACCTGCCATACTTGTGTGGGTTGGATTACTGTGGTGTTTATTTTTTTTTACCATGTAACTCTGCCATAAAACACAAAGTTAAAAGCAGGCCTTGCATTGTATGCAACCAGCAATAGATCAGTGTTGAAATGCTAGCAAAGGTGCAAGTATAGGTCTGTAGTAATTATGTGAAGCTGTGTGGCTATAGACATGACAGTGGAAATATGAAAGGGTCTCTTTTTAACTCAGCGGTGTAAGTCCACTGAAAGTTCCTCGGATGTTATACTTCATCAGTACAGCACACAGTAATGGGACAAAAGTCAGCAGATGTCCCCAGCCATGGTAACTGTATATCCTCTGAAAATTCATTTAACTGTGTGGTTGCAGCTTTAATTAGAATTTATGCATTTTTGCCCATCTGTTTGTGATGTGATGCTTCTTAATTCTGGCCTGACTTGAAACTATCATTTCTTTTAGTTCTAATAGTAAGAGTGATATCTTTAAGTCCTGCTCTCCTTGCTAGCTTTCAGTTGCATTAAAAATAAAAAGCCAATGTTTGCTTCAAAAAGGCAACCCCTCCACCCATACTGTACTTCAAAGGTTTCATGTTTAGTTTCTTATTTTAAGCAAATTATGTTTTTGCACTGAATTCAGCTATGTATCATATCATAGTCTAACCATACCCAGACAGCTGATACAAGGGCATTCATATGAAAGACTGTGAGTAGTCAAACATGTCCACTAGTCCTGCGTTTGGAAAAGAATGGTGATTTTTATGGCCACATCTCAGGAGCCACTTGACATTTTTTCATCTGGCTTTAATCAGAAACGTTTTCAGACCTAGCTGGGCATGCCCAGTAAATTTTGGTACTTGGACTTGACATTTTAAACCAAACATGTAAGCAGATTCCTTTCTCAAAAATTAACTTTGGAAATATTTCATTTTTGACGTACCTTTTTGTGATTTCATATAGCTTCACGTGTGCATCTGGAAAATACTACACATGGCTAAAATGATATGTTTACACACAAAATATTTAAAATTGATTGGACAAGTCAAGCATTAGTATAAAATGAATGCGATGAAAAAAATAAAAGTTGGACTTTTGTGACACATTTTATTGGAATTTGAGAAAAATTAGTAAACAATAGTACTGGGTGGCCATGGAATTACAGCTGTTAACATTGGTGTCTCACAGCAAGAGGCTCTCCGGTTTCATTCTCAGCTGGGGGTGCCTTCTGTGCAGTCTGCATATCTCCCTGCAGTCACGTGGGTTTTCTCTGGGTGTTCATTTCCTCCCACATTCCCAAAGACTTGGGTAGATGGATTACATTTTTCAAATTGGCAGGTGTGTGTGTGTGTGTGTGTGTGTGTGTGTGTGTGTGTGTCATCCTTCTGTGAAGGTTGGGTGCCAGGCTGGCAACTCGACACCATAAAACCTCCACTGCCAATCGTTATGCGGACCACTGAGCTGCTGTGTAAACCCCTAACGGGAAAAAGACAAAGTAGACCACAATACTAATTTGAACATTGGATAGGAAAAACTAGATAGTGGAATGAAAAGAATACAGAGAAAACAATAAATGTATTGGTCATATAGAAATATGAACATAGTTTTTTTTTTCTTTTGATAAGTAATTTTTACTTTAAAAGTGTATAAATGATAGATACAGATTTTTGCTGGTGCTGGCTTTTTGACGTTATTCACATTCTTTTTAGTTGTTGAGAAAAACAATAAAAATGATATATTAAAAAAATAAATTGCTTGCAGATTCATGATACATATTGATAATATATTCTAAGAACAGTTATTTAACCTGTGGTTAAATGTTAAGTCCCTGTGAGCTATAGGTTAGGTCAGTCATACTGGAAATTAGTTCAGACTAGTTGTTGTTTTCCTGCTTAGGATGGATATATTTTCAGTAATGCCACAACAGCATTACTATCTGATCCAGAAAGTGGCATTCAGATCCTTAGTTAGAGAAGTGTTTGGTACTGCTAATCAATAGTAGGACCAGGACTTGATGCTCTCCGTAGTGGCCACCCAGGTATGTCCTTTCTTCCCCCTTGGCTGTTTTGCACAAAGAAAAGACTGCAGTTTCACATTTATAAAAACAGGTAGTCTATAAATTATATTGCTTTTCTCTCTGTCTTTTGTAATGTAGTATCTGATTTGGAGTAGTGTCTAAAATAATTCATCCGTAGTAGACCTGATGTTGCTCATTTAAAGTATGCTAGTAAAACTTTGTGTTTGGAAACTATGGTGCAGGATTCAGACTCCATTAATGTGTGCTATTTTCATTTCTTTTTACAAAATAAAGTATTGAAAATTCATATACTTCTACTTTTCCACATTAATATTATTTATTGTTTTTTTTTTCTATTTAAAAGTAGTAATTCTGACAGATAAGTTGGAAATTAGACTCTTATTAATTGGTCCCTCAACCTTAGGAAATGAAACATCGTTTTTTATCATAAAGCGCTCTCATACAGTTTCCACTCTCCACCAGAGATTCTACCACAGGAAGTGCATCCTGGACATGCACACCTCACCTGGCACCCTGATAGAAACAAACAGGCATGGTCTCTTCACTTGTATTCTTGCCTTCACAGCCTTCTCCAGTGCTTGAGCTGGTAGTCGAACCTAAGTCATAGTCGGGGCTTTATCTATGCTAATGTAGCTGACAGTAGTTACTAAGTAATATTGGTTTTATAAGCTTAGCAAAACCTTTCTCTGATTTGTTTGGTAACAGCTGTGGTTTGCAATGTTTGATTGAAGTTGAATTTACATTCTGTCTGATTGTAGTTGTACCTTTTGTCTTTAGCATATTATGTTTTATCCTGTGTAGTGAGTCAAAGATGCAACAGTGAGTTCATTTACTTTCCTAGTATGCAAGTATCTGATAAGTTGTTGTATCTTTCGGCTTATCCCGGTTAGGGGTCACCACAGCGGACCTCCTGTCCGCTAATGTTTGGTAGTGGATTTTTACGTGCCGAGTTACCAGCCCTGACGCACAACCTTCAACGAAAGCACGCCCATTCACGCATGCCTCCACACAGAAGACGCTGTAGCTGAGAATCGAACACGACATCTTGCTGTGAGGCGACAACGCTAAGTAAATAAATGCAGAATGTTGGTTAAGGAAAACTTGCTTGAAATCTGTAAACCTGATTCACTACTGGGACAGACTTTCCCTTGTCAAATGTTCATTATAATGGGAAGAAGTCCCAGATAAAATGTTAAACACATGCCTCTTAAGATGGCAAAAAAGGATTACACTGTCTGGCAAAAAATACATTCAACCTGCCATTATTATTGAATTTTACATTTCTGTTTTTATGGCTCTGAAATCTGAGATGCTAAGGATGAAATTAATTTTCTTTTAAGGTACAGGCTTGAGATTTATTTTTGCTGACAGCACACATTGATTATAGCATATCAGTCACTAGTGTGATAACCAGTATTTTAAGTCCCAAAGATCTTGGGTCTAGTATACAAAGAATAAAAACAATTTAAGTATGCTCAATCCAGTTAAAACTAACTTACAGAGGTGTATTCAGACATGAGGGATTTAGAAGAGCCCCTTCTTTACAAGTTAGTAACTGGCATTAATCATAGAGAACAGAAGTAGTGTTGTGTACCTATCCATTGCTTATCAAATACATTCAGTGTATTTCAGTAAAACAGATATACTAGGAAATCAATTAATTAGATGTAAAGTGCAACTGAAAAACAGAGATTATATAATCTACGCAAACTCATAGAGATGTATCCATTTACAGGTTTACAGTAATACCTAAAATAAGGTAGCGTTTATCTTCTAAATATCATTTTGATAAACCTTTTTTGCAAAGTCATTCTTTTTAACTGAAAGCTGTTTTCATCTTTTTGTAGAAAACACTGTATGCTAGTCAGCAATATTCAACAGTTTAGTATTTAATT
The DNA here is from genome assembly GCF_019279795.1 of Protopterus annectens. Classification (NCBI taxonomy): domain Eukaryota; kingdom Metazoa; phylum Chordata; order Ceratodontiformes; family Protopteridae; genus Protopterus; species Protopterus annectens. The sequence goes on along the minus strand of NC_056729.1, from coordinate 14,004,235 downwards.
GCAAAGCTACTTTGATTCAATCAGTCTGCTTTGTGTTGCTTTTGCTGCAGCATGCCTATTAATATGTCATCCACTCAGGTTTAGTACAGGAACTGTCCTTTTCTCCTCTCATGCAGTAATTTCGTATATAACATGAGTAATGTACAGTCCCTCCCCCTTACATGGGAGGTGCAATGAGCTCTGTTCTTCACAGGATACCATTATTTATAAATGCATTCATGCAGTCTAAAAACAGCCTTCTATTTAGAGGACTGTATTTGTTTATGTGGATTTGTTTCGACAATACGTCTTGCAACCACCTACTAGCCATCTATCATCTGTACTTCTATCCATTTCAGGGTCATAGGATTCGAAGCCTGTCATAGTGAACAGTGGATATAAGATGGGGAAATGGCCCTGGAAGGTACACCAGTTCAAAGGTGCACTGCATGCATGCGCACACACACACACACACACACACACACACCTGGTGCCATTTTTACATCAGACATTCCCATACCCAAATATTTTTTGGAATATGGGAGGAAAATGATCTCTCCTGCAAAATCCCACAAAGGCAAAATAAGGACATTCAGACTGCACAGAAAGAGACTGTCCTGTAAATGAACTAGGAAAACAGGTGCAGCAACCAACAGTAGTAATTGCTGAACCATGCTGTTGTCCTGCAGTTAATAGTTAACTGAAAGTATCTCATTTAGTTCCAGGTAACTATAAGCTTCAGTTTTATATAGCCTGTATTTTTTTCTTTTCTAAATATTTTGTATTATATGTTTTCATCTGTTATACTTCCGCCTGTTTATTCGGACAAACTTAAATATATTGTCTTAATGTTTACCTAAATAAAGCAGTGGCCAGAGCAGAGTTTTTTTCATTTTACTGTCTGAAAGATTTTTGAGATTTTTTAATCATTCTTAAAGCTTGCCTGTGTAAAAAAGGAAGATACGTTTTTTTAAATATTATAGAGTAGCGTTGAGATCTTCATTCATAGGCAGTTGAATAAGTGCATCGTTAATTAAGTCCATCCCTTCACAAGTCACAGTTTGGTATTTTTTTCTAGAATGTTATTGTATTCAGGGATTCCTCCCCTCAGTACTTGCAGTGACATCACATGCCTGCTGTATTTAGGGATTCCTGCCCTCAGTGCATGCAGTGACATCAAATGCCAGCTCTATTTAGGGATTTCCCTCCTCAGTGCATGCAGTGACATCACATGACAGCTGTATTTAGAGATTCCTCCCCTCAGTACATGCAGTCACATTACGTGCCAGCTACATACACACATCTATTCCTTGATGGCCTTCAATTCCATTGTTAGCTTGTACAGTTTGTATGTCAGTTGCTGAAAAGTTACCTGGTTCAACATATGGAAGCCACTGTACAGAGTTTCTCTGTAGCTGTTAGTTCTCTAAGCATGACCTGCAGTGGCAAAGTCTGCATTGTCTTGGGATGAATCATGATGTAAAACAATATTGTAAATATCAGCAGTTCATGCATGGAATCCGCAGACACTAGAGGGAGAAGACCCCGGCCCACCTTTTTGACAGAAAGATGGTGGTAGTTGCAAGTACCTCATGTCTCATATAGAGCACCATCATAAACACTGAAAATCAGAGAGCAGGTGGTGGCCTAAACCTCTTGGAATCAAGCCTGTTGTTAGCATGGTCTTGTGTTCCCTTTTAAGTACTGAGGTCATCCGCAGCTAGTGACGGTTTGAGCCTGTAGCATTTTTTTCTGTTTCAGTGGACGGTGTAAAGCCTGGAATATACATAATTCTGGCTGTCACCATGGGGATTTTATTCTGTGGGTTTTGGGTGAAACTGCCTAGGCCCTAAATGATCTGCTGGAGTTTGTTGCCGCCTGCTGTGATCCTGGGGAGTGACTACCAGGGGCACCTTTTCCTTTGTTAGTGATACTTCTGGTTTAGAGCTCATCTCATAGAACTTACTCCCAAGCCCCATGAGGTTTGCTGGCCAAGGTTGCGAGGGTTTCCCAGTTGTTCAGCTCCAGTGTTCTGATTCATAGCTGGAACATCAGATTGTCATTTGGTCCTTCTTAGGAATCAAGAGTGTTTACCAATGTATTGGCCATGGTAGCCAAAGCCTTATAAAAGATGGACTTCCTCGTGTTCTGCTGACATATGATAGCGTCTTGGTAACACATTTGAGGGACTCCCTGGTACAATCCTTGAAGTGCGTGCTTCCTTGGTTTCACTCCCTGGGGCTGGGTAACCATACATTGAGAGAAGTTCACTCTGAAAGTCTTACTTTTTAAGGCATGGGGTTGGATACTCTGTAGTGCCAGTCATTCTTCCCCAAAAGAGAGGTTAGCAGAAGTCATGACTTTGTTCTGCCTGGTTGAGAATGCAGTGTGTAGGGTTCATGCTCGGACTATACTGCATGCTCTGGGTATCATAGTCACCACAGTCTTCACGCTGCTGTCTGTGGATATGCTTTATGTCAGTGACTTGCTTTAGAGCACGCCATGGTCCTTCAAACTTGTTTAATTAATGGAATCTCATTAAGTTATTTTTAACATAGGAATCAGATCATAGAAAAAAAACTTTCCTTGGATATTGATGCACACACATCTTAAAGTAGCTATTGTCCTACAAAGAACAGCATAGAGGCGTTCATACTATACTTACAAAAAAGGGACACAATTATGTCATAGATACACTTTCTGAAAGTTTATTTCAAGCTATAATTTATTCACACATCCAGTTACACAAAAGAAGTTTCCTTTTGATACCTGTATCTCCTGTAACACTAAAGACACATTATATTTAGCTAAATGCAGACAATGTTCCACATTCTATATTGGCAAGGTTATTGGAAGGCTGCAGGAGAGAATGTGTGTTCATATGTCTGAAATAAGTGTTGAAACAAATGCACTATTTAAGCATATAAAAATATATTTCAAGCTCGTTTTTGAATATTTAGTTATACAGAGATTGTAGGAGAATAAGAGGGTGGGGATGTAGTTGTTCAGAGAATATACAGTATGTGAGGATTAATACCTTGTTAGAAGCCTTCATCCCCTCCATATGGAAAATGTCCCACATTATTCCTCTCCATAAAGGTGGTAGCTCACTAGAGCTAACCAACTACAGACCTGTAGCTATACTCTCACCCCTGGCCAAAATTATGGAAAAGTGTGTCCACAAACAACTGATGGAACACCTCACCAAAAATAAAATTCTAGCTAACTCCCAACATGGCTTCAGGCCAAATCACAGTACCACATCAGCCCTACTATCCTTTCCTAATACCATCAATAACTTCAGAAACAATAATAAACTATCATCTGCTCTTTTCTTAGACCTCTCCAAGGCCTTTGATATGGTGAACCACATTCAACTCCTCCATACATTAAGAAAACTATCACTCAGCAATTCCACGCTGAAATGGTTCCAATCCTACCTGTCCAATAGGCAACAGGCTGTTCTATGGCAGGACAAATTATCTACATGCCTACCTGTTACACTTGGAGTTCCCCAAGGATCTATTCTTGGCCCTCTTCTCTTCACCATCTTTGTTAATGACCTGCCCACAATCACCCCCATGCCACATGCATTCAATATGCAGATGATTCGACTATCATCAGCACTGCCTCCAACCTGGCAGACCTCACTGCTTCAACCCAAGACACCTTCAACCTAATAGAAAAATGGTTCTCAAGTCGACAACTAGTTCTCAACCCCAACAAAACAAAACTACTTACTTTCTCACCCACTAACAAGACTCTTCCCCACCTTCACTATTACATCCTCTAATGGAATCACTATATCACCAGAAGCTCACACAAAGCTATTAGGTGTTACCATTGATAACTCCCTTAAATTTGACACCCATTTCAATCTTACCATCAAAACCGTCAATAAAAAGCTTGGCTCTCTATAAAGTAAAACACTTTCTCACTCCTCACGCTTAAAATTACAATTGCCAGCACACACCTACTAGCAACTCTTTTCTATGCCTCACCTCTTTACAAACCTAAACAAGACAACCCTTAACAAACTTGCTTCTTGTTACAATCACATAGCTAGATTTGCCACAAATTCCACCTTTAGAACGCACCACTGCACTAACTTGAAGCAACTAGGGTGGTTAGAGTTTTCCAGCCAACTCCATTTCAACCAACTCAAAACGGCTCACCAGATACTGTATCACCCAGAGAAAACACCAGCTCTGAAAAACATCATTCACCCCTATATTAACCTGCAATCTTTACGCTCCTCCAATAAGATCTTAGCTCAAACTACCAAAGCCAATAATTCTGCTGGGGATTCTCTATTCTCAAACTTTGTAGGTAAAATGTGGAACTCCCTACCGACCATGCTCACCTCAGAACCCTCACTCCTACAATTCAAAAAAAGCTTAAACCCCATCTCAATACTCTCTGGCAATGTCCCTGTTCCAAACCTGATTAACCACTATCATTTACCCTTCTCTTACCTCACTATCCTTAACCGTTTTTAACAAGGCGCCTCACCTTTGTAACTGACCTATGTTTTTTTTTTATATGCTGCTGTTGTTTTTTTTTTTCCCAAGATGTGATGTATTTTTATATTGTATTTAGAACTCAACTATCTTCCTTTTTTTGCATTAACAATGTTCATATGTCTGTTATGTACTTGGAGCTTTTCTCCCCGGGCCTCCGCTGAAAATGGACATGTATCCAGTCGGACTCTCCCGGTTAACAAATGTAAAATAAAATAAATAATAAGTAAATAATAAACTAAGAGCAGATTCAAGCCCGGGTTTGAATGGGCTTAATAGTAGTCAACCTGTTTTGCTGTTGAGGCAGATAAAATGAAGGTGACCAAAGAGTAATTGTGTTTGAAGTCGTATGTTTTTGATCATCATATAGGAGGCTGTTTTCTTGTTTTGATTCTTTTTTTTAACCTGGAGAAGCCTTGTTACAAAAGCTTGTTGTTAAAAGTTTTTCCTGTGATGATTTGAGCTGGTCAGTTTGGAGTTTTGTTAAGTAGGTGACCTGATCAATGCCGAGTTTAAGGAAGTGATTACTTCTTCAGACCTTGATGATGTTCCACTGGCAATTAGCTGGGCTTAGTAAATTAATTAATTGTGCTGGACTGTGAACTTTGACCAGGCTAATCACCTCAATGAGTGAGAATCCTGCAAGACTGATATAAAAAATCCCATTGTAATAAGATGTTGCCACTCCAAGTTTCATGAAGTGTTCCAAAAGCAGTAGTTTGAGTAGTAGAGTTGTTTTGAATAGGGCCTTCATAATGGTTCCCTATTAGAAGTGCAATTTGTGTAACTGCATGTTGTTCAAATACAAAAACATGAATGCAGTTGTCAGGGAAATTTTCTTTGATGCAGTGCCATTAAATTGTTTTTGCAAGGTGACTTCAGCATGTCACAGCTGTGTTATGTTATATGCAGTTACTCCAAAATCAAGGATATGGAGTACTCTAAGGTACAACAACCTTCAATTTAACTCGATTGTTAGTATGACACCTGGGGATATATTCATCTTTGGGGTAGCATGAATTGACAGGAAGAATTGTGATTGTCTTTTTCTTTCATATTTATTTATTTTTTTTTACTGTTTCTTCTTTTCTTCCCACCTTTTGTCAATCATCAGACCAAATGAGCATCTGTCCTGAATGGATAGCAATAAAGTATATATGAACTCAACATTTTCATTTTTGGGCAGACTACCTCGAGAAACAAGCTAACATGAGAGATACCCAGGAGAAATGACAATAAAAAGCCAAGAGCATGCTGAAGTAGTTTGTAGCTTTCATGCATGCATCTTTGAACAGCTTACAGCAAGAAAACTGGACAGAGCTATAAATAATTGGGGGACAAAGATCATAAAATAGGGACAATTTTTAAATATTGCTCTAGCAATCTTTGAAAGCTGATAGAATAACATGTTTTGCATTAGCATGAACTTTCTGAAGGGTATGAAGTCTGAAACTCAAATGTCTGTCATTTTCTGACTTCAGTCATTAATGATTTGCCAAACTAAAATTCTGTGAGGAACACACCAAAATAAGAGGCAAAAATGTGGACATTCTGTGAAAATCTGGACAGTTGAGAGGTATCTGTGTGCAGCATAATCCATGCTACTATGCTCTGCATCAGCTTTTTGCTTTCTTGTGTTTTTTTTGTATTTGTGATTTAAGTAGCAGTCTGTTGCTTGAGTTTTAGGAGCATTTTATGACATGACTATACAAGTCTTCATCATCCTTTAAGTATTGCTATTGCTCTCCCTGTGATTTTTGTTGCTTTTCTTGCCTGAGCTGCATTTTGTGTTTTACTTTCATGTAAAGCAGTATATGTATAGCAGACTTCATCAGCAATTAGCCTTAAATGTAAAGGAATACTAATGCTTCTGTTAAAGAATTGACAGTATCTGTGCATGAAGCATCATGAATAAAATAAGCATATGACTTTGTCAACATTGGGAAGCTATTGCACATACTTTGTCTCCCTAAGGTAGAAACATCTATTTTAAGGAGAATCATTGATCATTCCACAATTGATGAACAAGACTTCAGTAGTGCTAAACAGCTTTTAAAGGTTTCATGAATGATACAAACTTGAAATGAACTGTTTGTTCACATAGAGCATATCAGACTTGCCACTTTTGAATCAAGTGCCAGTATACACTGTGATGTGTTGCTGCTTTGAAAATTTTCTGAAGTTGAATGATAAGGTCGGTAATTGTAAACCAGGTACACCGGTGTGGGTGCACATTTTTGAAATGTACTAAAGTACTTCAAACTGTGTAGACAGATCAGACGAAAACTGAAATGTGAAGCTGTCACACGCCAAGCAGAAAAATAGATTGCCATTTTCCTGGTCAGAATTTAATATTAAATATATGTGTGATGTATAATGTTGGGCAGATAAATGGCAACTGTTTGGTTTATGTAGACACTGTATATTCAAAACAGTTAAAGCTCCCCTGATAGTTTATTGTTATGTAGGAATGTCATATGTAAAGTTCTTCTCCATTTTCCTTTTGACTAAAAAAGTGATCTTTTTAAATTAAAATCTTCTTAGATACATGCATATGAGGTAATTATGGCTAGTTTGAAAATGCTGAGTGTAATATCTTCTGGTGGCATATTTGAAGAGCTAGTCTTCTGACATCATCGGTCTGTGTTAGTCTCTTTAATTAGCATTATTGTCTGATAATGGTTAATCAAAATGTTCCCACTGTGTTAATGTCTAAAGGTAACCAAATTACAACTGCTGTCATATTTTAATAAAGTTGTAGCAGTCCAGGTGCCATAGGTTCCCATGTAAAAATGGTGTCTTGAAAATGTCTTACTACTATGCTTGAGACACTTGTATAAAAGTGGTATTTTCTGTTTCTCAGAAAACCTCTTCAGTTTTTAATCTGGAGTATTATTACATTGATTTTTGGATGTATATGCTATTTGGTATTCAGGTGTTATGCAAATTAGATGCCCCGATTTTTAGCTAGGTGTATCTACTTTTCAAGAGCTTTTTTTTCATCTATTTTCAGTGTCTGCAAGTTGACTGGTATCTCTCTTGCACACACACACACACACACACACACACAAACACACACGTACAATGGAAAGACTCAGCCAGGCATTTTTTGAGCTGAGGTGTAAATCTGAACATACAATACACAAATGTAAAACGCTGCATGAATACAGATGCATAATAAAATTCACAATTACCATAGAAACCAAATTAAATAAAGGCAACAAGCATACCATCAGTTAAACCGACATATATGTATTTTTTTCTGTTCTTGAGGGTTGTCACTTTGTGATTGCACCCTGAAATATTTACAAAGGTAATGTGCATACAATCAGTTAAACCAATTTAAGAAAAATTATGTGGTAGGGAACAATTACTTGCCTGCATGTGTGAATTTCGGTTCTTGGAGCTGAGACCAAAATTAATACACTTGTGAATATTTTTGAGGCTGTGCTACCTTTTAAAACATTAAGCAGGTTTGCAAAGTACTGTACTATGGATATATAAGTCTCCTCAATTGAGCTCATTCACCTGACAGAGCCATACCTTTCAACCTCTTGGCACAACAAATCTGAACAAAGCGAAAAATAATGAGGAGGCAAATTTTAAATCTTGCTCTTATAAACTTAAAAAAGTTGCTAGAATTAAAGCTGTTGTGTTAGCATGCATTTTCAAGAAGATATGAAATCTGATACTCAAATGTCTGCTGTTATTTAGTGACTCCAGTCCTCAGTGATTTACTAGAAAGCCCCAAATTGTGTGAGGGCCAAAAATATGAGGCAAAAATCTGGAAAGTTGAGAGGTACGAACCTACAGTTAAGATGCATTGTGTAGTGTTAGCATCAGTTTAAAACTGGACTGCATTAGAATATACAGCAGTTTGACAGAAAAAAAAGTTCAAACACTGCACATCAATTAGGTAAAATGGGTGAAGAAAAAAAGCTGGAGAAACTATTTTGCATTGAAATATGCTGGAATACAAATAATCATCATGCATAGAATTACTAAATTTAAAAATCAAACTGCAAAGATAGGAGGACACCCATTTTATAAGTGCGGCAAGTCACTTATGTTGTGTGCATGGTACAGATATTACACTCTGGGATTGAAAGGCAGTTGCCTTTCATATTTATATCTCACAACACCTCTGAGCTTGTGGAAATATCTGTACCATGTACCCCATCTCTTGTCTTATTGCATAAATAGTGGTGTTTCCTTCTACTTTTCTTCCTGTAGATCATTGTGTTTTTTTTTAAGGTTGTCAAATGTTTCCCTCCTCTCGGCAAAACCAGATTGATCCATATCTGTCAATTTCGGCAACATTTCTTTCAAGATGCTGTTTCCCCTCCCCCCTTCTTTTAAAAATTGTAAAACAAAGTCTTCCAAATCTTTTTACTTGTTTTCCTTTCCAGTTTCTGAACTTTCACAGGAGTATCATCTTGTTTTGAGGAATGTTGTTATTGCAGTCGCAATGTCATCTGGTGAATTTAGCAGATCCCAGCAGCTATTTCATTGAGGTGATTTAACTGAACTTAATCTTACTATGAATAATTTAATGCTACTTATACAGCAGTTTACACAAAGAGCTATGGGAACTACATATGCAGATATAGGTGGCGATCCTGATATATGCAGGAATGAAAGATATACCTCAAGTCCAGCAGTCACAACAAATAACTAGAGTGGCGAGGGGCCTTCCGGAACCAGTAACTGAAGATAATTCAGGTTCCGACATTCAGAATCTAAATCAATGGTTTCAGAAACAGGTTGACTTTGCTTTTTTCAGTTCAATGGTCAACAAGTTCTTTGGATAAACTGTTACGGGATTATCAAAATAAACTGTTAAAGTTTCGGAAGTTACAGTAATAGAATGTGTACTCTTTAGAGTCCATTAAAAATATTGTTAAAGTCACTTGGGTAGCTGGGACTACTGCTTTGTTTTTGATTTAGAAAAAAGCAAATACTAAGCTAACAGCTACAAGAAAAAAATGAGGTAGACAGATGTCTGAGCACGGATTAAGGATATAGGAAAGAAGATGGGAGAATGAAAGGACAAAGAGAGAGGAAAACAGTTTTTTGTTTCTCTTGTTCTAGGCAAGGAAGACTGCAGATAAAGTGGTATTACCTTTTTTTCTTGATATAGCTGGCAAGTGTTTACCATGCCTGACTAGGGCCCCCTTGTACAAGGCATGGGACTACTTCTGTAGGCTTTATCAGGGGTCCTCTGCCGATATATGCAAAACTGCAAAGCAAGTTGGTTTTCAGCCCAGACTTTTACCAAGCATTACAAACAAGATATATTGCCTAAAGTAAAAGTGAGATGAGGCTTTGCTACTGCTGACAATTTCAAAGAATGTATTCTCTTCAAAGATGAAGACTGAGCCTAAGAAAGGGGAGCATGGACAGATGAGTACGGCAATCACCATAACAGTAAATATTCCAAATCCCTTTCCTGGTGTAAGTAGTATTACATGTCTGCTACCACCCCCCATATTCTTTTTTTGGCTAGCATGACTTCTGTTTAACTTCCTAAGAGCTTTGGTCTGAACTGTTGAACAGGATTTGACATGATTAATGCCATGAAGTCTTCTTTGGTGACATAAGGCCTGATATATCTCGTCCTCATCATCTCAGGAAAGGCAACACCTACCAGTTTAAAGCAAACCAGTGCTGCCCCTTGAAGTTGTCCAAAACAACTAAAGGTTAAGCTGTTAAACTCCGGAGGTATGTTCCCATCATCTGAAGAAAGGTAATACCTACAAGCTTACAGAAAGGTAACTGAGGGATGCTGCCACTGCTCTCTGAAGTTATTTCTCAAAGTGTATCCATCTAAAAAGCAATATTTATTAACTTGTTATTCTCAAGTTAACTTTCTATTACTATATAGGCATTTTTATTTCATCTATCATAACAACTCAAGCTGTATAATAACATCTGATAGTACTATAATCAGCGGCAGCATAGACGTCAACTTGTATACCAGCACACCATAAAAACTGCTGCCACATTTATATATGAAGATGTTCCCAAAACAAATATATCTTGGTACATGTCTCCTGAGATTTGACATTAATGCTCTTGTCTGTTCAGTAAAGAGCACTACTGGACAGTTGCATGTACGATTTTCCCTATCAAAAAGATTTGCAAAAAGTAACAAAAACCGGGGGGGTTTCTTTCTTCCTTTGCAAACGATTTAGACCAATGTGCTCAAAAGAAGAGATGTTAAATGCAACCCTCAACCACTAACACACAAAGTGAGCTACCCTGCATAAAAGGCAGCAATAGGTTTATTACAACAAGTGTTCACAAAGTAGCACTGCCTTTCACTCTAACTAGTAGTTTTACTACATTTGCATTCAGCAAAGTGATTGTCTTGAGAATGTTTATAAGACAGGAATTTGTGGAGAGACAGGGGGGTCTGCATATTGTTGATTAGCTAGACCTGTAAGCAAAAACATCCTTCCACCAGTTCCTCTTGGATATTTCTCCCGTGTGCTTTCAAGGGATATTAAATCTCTACAAGGTAGAGTACAAGGCAACTTTACTATGCTAAAACATATTCCAATTTAAAAAAAAGGTCTATAAGCTATTTGCTTTAACAACCAGAAACATTAATTTACTTATTTGTGTATGTATTTTATTTATATTCTGTTAACAGGTTTAGCTTGTGAGGCAGAGCCAATTTATATAGGAGATGTAAGGGGGAAGTTTTCAAAAAGAATTTATAACACTTAAGAATTAACACAATACAGGTAGCTGAATGCATGATTAATAATAACAGAGAAATATTTTCTGCTAATAACCAAATGTACTGACATCTGGAAAGAAAAAAATATTCTCTTGTAAAGTTCACTCCAAAAAATTGGTAAATTAAGCACTGATGCCTTTAATTTACACAACTCTTCTTTAGTTTACAGTACTGGAATGGAGGTACAGTAAACCCCTTGCCACTCAACCATCTAATCATTTTCTGGACTACTCATTCTGATGAGGGTTACAACGGTAACAAACTCAGCAGGGTAGTTAAAACATCCCCATACCTGGTAGCAGTCTAATTCTGTAGAATACCAAGCAACTTGGGACAAACTGAGAGGTATACCAATAATCCATCCAACACATTCTTGGTCTGCAGGAGGAGGAAAATATTCCAGTGGGCCATACAATGGTATACTTCTGGTTGGGCATACCCAGACAGCATCCTCACAAGGTGCCAAAACCACCAGACATAACCTGGAGCAGCAGCAGCAGCGGTTACACTCTAAGATCCTTCCAGACTGCAGAGATCTTCACTCTGTCATGAAGCACAAGGCCAGATACTTTACACAGAAAACTAATCTCTGTCTCTTGTATCTGTAGTTCATCCTTTCAGTCTCTATCCAATGCTCATGATCACAGGTGAGGATGGGAACACTGGCTGCTGGCTTTGTCCTATGACTCAGCTCTTGCTTCAGCATCTTAATGCCAATGTTGCATCTATCCGCTGATTGATCTCCCAGTCCACACTACTCTTATTTGTAAGGAACACACTTGCATACTTAAACTCATTCACCTCAAGTAGCTGCCCGCCTCACAACTGCAGAAAGTGGCCACTCTTTCCTGGGTCAAAACCATGGTATCTAATTTGAAGGTGCTGATTTTCATCCCATTTGCTTAATACTTATTATAGAACCATAGCACAATCAGGATAACAGACCCCCCCCCCCAGGTGGCTGTGGACATATTCACAAGCTCCTTAGCTGACTATATAACTGGAACTGATGTCAGTAAATCGGGGTCACTTCTATGTCACTTCGGTGTGACTGCAAGCTGCAGAAAGGAAAACTCTGTTTACGGATATCCTCCCTAAAATAGCTTTGGCCAGTGAGAAGCCATGAGAAATGGTTATACCTCAAGGTGAAGTGTGAGACAAGTTAAAATCTGTCAAACATCTACTGTTGCGGTGAGTGCTTTACATAAATATACGAAGGGAAATTACAGAACTATCTTCCTACAATTTAAGTTACTGAAATGTAAGTAGTGAAAGCATACATATTTTCCATGGGGAAAACAATCTGTTGTGTGTAGTGACCATGTAAAACATGGGGAACAACTGAACATTTTTTCTCTCATTATATTTATACAGGAATCTTAAAGGTGGGGGGGGGGGCTGCTGATTATGTCTTCTGAGACATTTTCCTGTGGTCCAACCTCAGAAATGATTGATTTAATACAAGGAGCCTTGTGTGGGATATATATATATATATATATATATATATATATATATAGATATATATATATACATATACACACACACACACACACACACTTTTTTCTTTACTATTCTGTTGTTCAGTATTTTGTGGTATTGTTTTAAGCATTAGTATTTCTGCAGGTAACCAAAATCTGCAATATTTCTTATGTATTATGCATCTCACGTACTGCTGTCTGTAAAACCATGTATCAATCTAAGTGTCTGATTTCTACAGAAATAAATGACAGGTGTTACTGACCTCCTTGTAGAGATGGTTTTGATGCAGAATGATGCTCTTTCAACTGTGAAGCAAATTTATTATGGAAAAGTCATCTATTGCTTTCTCTTGCAGTTATCTATTTCCATCCTAGTATCTTGTCTGTTAGCAGTAAAACACCCTAATTTATCAAGTTTTGCATACTGTTTTTATTTCAGCACAGCTGCTACAGCATGACTATTTTGATGTGTTGCATAAATCTGTTCCAAAGCTCTCTGCTAATCATACACTGCATCATAACATGATTTAGCAATAAAGACCAAATATGCCAAAATAAAATGTTTATGAGACCAAAGAACTGTCTTTCTATATCAAACAAGTAACAGTAACAAGTAGTGAACAGAAGACTTTTGCTCAAATTCCAGGTTATTTGGTTTCTTTCTGTTTAAAGTAAGTTGAGCGATCAGGACAGTTAAGATTCAGTACGATCAGTTAATAAGTATGCAAATACAGATTATTTTTAGAATGTGCATACAGTCTGCTGAATGAATAACAAATGTTTTTAGTGTTTACTGCTTAATACCCCTGTTTATTTATTTCTTACTACATGTATTCATTAACTGTTTCAAATCAGATTATAATTTCCTGTTAATAAAGTTGGGTCATGTGATTTGGGTAATTTTTTTCCCTAGGTGCCCACGGTAAATAGGGTCTGCCGAGTAGGAGTAGCCGAGTTAAAATATAAGTAAACACCCAGTTTTGAAAAATATAGAAACCATAGCATATACATCAGTGCTCGGATAAAGTTATATATTGGTTTTACAAATCCTAACTGATATCAGACTGACTATGTTCATACAAATTATCATGTGATAGCTGAAAAAGAAAAACAAAATTCACTACAGATGCATGGAAAATAAATTACAAGAAAAACTATTAAAAAAAAAATGAAAAGCTACCTGATGTGATCACCATAGCAGCTGACCTTCAAGACTGCCGTTTGCAGAAGTCCCAAACCTTTGAGAAGGGGGTGTTCCTACTTAGGCATCAGTAGTAACCCTTCCCAGCAGCCTTCAGTAATTGCCATTTCTGTATATGTTAATACACCTGTTATATAGGTCAATAAATATGATAGTGCCTGTCCACATACCCCAGTCTCTTGGGCAGCCTTCTCAGCTGCTCAAAACTGACCTTGCAATACTGTTAACATAAAAAAATACTGCTTTGTATTACTCTCGGAGAGCTGTATCAGACAGGAATTTCAGGGATCTTATTTATTTATTTATTTACATCTTGTTCATCCCCTTTACTAATTTCAAGTACACAACAGTTTGTCAATTTCGTAAGGTGCCAGTGTAATGTCAGTAGTGTTGGCAGCAAAGCAGCTTAACCTTCATACTATCACACTCTTCTGTGGGGGAGACTAAAGTCACCTGCCTTTATCCCCTTCCTTTCTACAGACAGTGTTTGAGAATATTTATTTATTTTGTAAGAAAAAAACTTTATTAACAACTTGAGCAGCAATGCAATTAAACTGGGAATATGGGCTAGGCTCTTCAGTGGTCTTCCTGGACTGCAAGCATAGTAACTACATATGAATCTATGAAAAAGAATACGATAAGTCAAACATAAAGACAAGACTTGTAAAGAACGGATCAAGTAAAAGTCAGCTGAATGATGAATAGCAACATCAGTTCATTGTACATTAAGAAGAATAAACTTAAAAACAATTTCAGTAAATGTCTGATAACTACAATAGTGGACTGATCCAGCTTGGATCTGCTGTAGACAAAGCTCAAGTCATAGAAGCAGACAAGAAATAAATGCTCTCAGTATAATTACAAAAGCAAATTACTAGTTCCAGCTAACAATGTGTGAAGCTGTATGTTTTTTATAATAGTTCACGTCCATGTTTTTTGCCTGATACCACATGAATTACTGGTCTATTTTATTCATAGATAGGTTTCTTCTGTGCTGAGGTAGTAAGTACTACTTATAAAGTGTAAAAGAAGCAGACCTACAAATGACCACCTCTTAGGTGGACTTAAAAGTATTTACTTCAATGATTGGACTTGTTTATGACAGGGACATCCTTCTTGTCCTCCACATGTTTGATCAGCAGCTACTGTGTGTGTGTGTGTGTGTGTGTGTGTGTGTCTGTCTGTTGGGAGGGGTAGAGGAATAGGGTTTTACCTGACCAGGTGAAGGAGTGTTCAGTCAAGTCAGGCTTATCAGTGGTCACCCAGGATGAAAGCATCATGAAAGGATTAATTGATGCCTGCAACGGTTAACTACTGAGCTTGTTTTTCCACTGTCAGTTGACAGACAGGGGTTCCATTTTTGTGGTATTTCCTTCGGCTCTGTTATTTAATAACAGGTTGATCTACAGTAAACTATGGAATAGTTTAAATGTACTGCGGGAGATCAGCTAGCATTCGTAATAGTGACCTGGTCAGAGGATAACTTTGGACCTTATCTTCTTGCAGCTGTGTCTCTTGGTCCCCATGTTACTGAGTGACACAAAACAGAAATATCAGTGGGAGTGTAGCCTTCTCTTTAAGATAATTTTTGAGACTGACCATGTTTCTAATATACCTGTCAACTTCTTTGAATATATCCTGCTATATCCCCAAGATGAGACAAAACTGCAGATTTCTCATTTTATACTGCCCATCAGGCTATTTAAAGACAACTTTAAAGGTTTCCTCATCTTAGTATATCCTGCTAATCTTTCACAAGTGACTTTAGCCGAGTTCAATAAGTGGATAGATGGTGAATCCTCTGAATGCACTTGTGAATTACTCCAGCTTGTAGTGATAATCTGGCTTGGTCCAGAGGTTTCCTCCATCACTGACATTAGAAGACATACAGTGAACTTGGTGGTTTTGAGATGTGCTGGACACAGTTTCTTGGTCTGAGCACTGTCAGTTACATATTTAGTTTAGGGCTCCCCTGATTGAATCACCAAGTGTTGACCTGACTCCATACAGGAACTGGATAACTAAATGCACAGTGACTGTTTACCTTTACTGGACCTGCCAAAGTATACTTCTGCAGCTGATCTGTTCTCACTTGTACTTGCATACAGCAAACGTATTTAGTGATGCTTTACTTCAGCTTGCCCCTTGTTCATCCCCAACCTACTATCTGAGTTGTGATCATGTTCTTTACATGTGCTGTAGTAAGTAAGACACAGGAGGCTACTTTGGTTGCATATAATTCTACATACCATTGTGTATCTCCAAGAGTTCTGTCTGCTGCATTTAACATTTTGCAGCATGGTTGAAAGGCAGTGTAGTCTGGCCATCTCTTCCCCCAGAAAATATTTTTTACCAGCTCATTGTGACACCCCTGTATGTTATGTTTTTTCAACTATGATATTCTCAATTAGGCATGTCTTTCCCCCAGGTGGTCTCCAATGAAGATTATGGTATCCCAGCTGAGGAACTCTGTTTTTTTTAAGATCTTCTGGCAGGCATGAAGAGGTTTGTAAGTCAGTCTTTTAATTCCTCCCCATCTAATGGAACAGAGAAATATGAGAGAAAGTCAAAACCACCTGCTTCTGGTCTGGAAGATGCGTCTTGGGCATTGCTTTGGAAACAGACACATCCATTATGGAACATGCGGGTTATAGTTGCTGCTGCTGTTGTCCCTCTTACGTGCAGTGATAAACATGACTGTAGTACATCCCACCAAAGCATAACTGTGGCTGAGTAGCCATATTTCTCAAGCGTCTCTGAGTTTTAGGTATACCCCCTAATTTTGCCCTGCACTTCAAAACATTGTTTTGTTTTATACCAAAATAGTAAGGGTTTAAATCATGCCATAACTACAGACATTATAGTTAAAGGCTTCTTTACTTATCAGAAAATGCATAGCAATACTGACAGTATTTGAACTGATCCTGATTTTGGGCCTTCGCCCCTTATTTTATAATAACAGGTTGAAAGCTATGAAATTACCCATTATAGTAAATCTGTAGCAGTGCTTATAACATTTTGCTGCTGTTTGTCAACACTAGCCTTGATCTCTCCTATTATGATCCAGTAATCAGTCTCATGCTGTAGCCATAGCAATATAAGCTGCACAAGTCCTCCATAAAAGCATCACTTGTGGGTGCCATCAGTGATTCTTGCGTACTGAGTGAGAAGACATAAGAAACACTTAGTGAACCATAAGATAAATAACGCTATAACAGCTGTCATTCTGTAAACATGTCATAATTTAATTGTATATATAAATGATAACCCATTGGGTAGGTTGAAATTTAAGTATTTATCTAAACAGAAAAAAAGAAGGGTACACTGAACTTCAGATTTTCAGCAAATGTTATAAATACCATTATAAAAAGAGAGCTACCTCCCAAAGGTCTGCTGTTATGGCCAGTACACTCATAATTTATTTTTTGGAAGGGAAAGTATTTGTATCTGTTAAGACTCGGAAGCAGTTTTTAAGATGACTCAAGGTTTGCAGACAGTTACCAGATCGCCTTAGAACTACCGTACCACCACTTTAAACACGTATCTTAACTGTCATAATCCCAGCATATATAACTTTCCACTACATCTGCTACTGCTTTAGTCAGCAAACTGCTGAACACTTGCCATAAAACTAAATATAATGCACTTATCCTTGGCTGGTTCAGCCTTTATTTTTATCTCTGCACCTCAGGCAAAATATTTTTTTTTCTTTTCCTATTGCAGCAAGAGAAAATAAAGGAGTATCAAGCCATAGTCCAATATATTTTTTCATCTTGTTGCAGAGTAGAAAGGGAGGCAACAGACCAATTCACTTCTCTTACTGTTCAGAACAAACTGAAACATCTCACTGTCAAATGCCTTGAAATATGGCTTGAAACATCCTTTACTCTCTCTTAGCATATAGACGTATTCAGTCAAAGCAATGACTTAAAAGAAGCACACAGTATCAAAAACTTCTGCACTTCTGAAGCCCGATCAACCTGCATAAGTAAGTTTTTATTTTTTTTTAATTTTTTTGAATATTCTCTCTCCGTGATCTATCCTGAAACATAGAACTGCATTCCACCTATCTGGCGCTCTCATTTTCTGGGTTAATAAGATGAAATTCCATTCCACATTAAGTCTCTGTTTTTAGCTCCGCCTTACACTTTTACCCAATGTCTCAATCTCCATGAAGATATATAATAAGTGTAAAAGAATACTCTGCATCATTATTTAAGAACTGTTCAACTACTGCATTGTGATTTAACAGTCTTATTATCCAGACTGCTACATTCATTGTCCAGCTGCTCACTTATGTTATGTATTTTACATTGTTTATTATATTTCTCCATTTTTACATTATTCATTTGTTGGTTATGGCTGAAAAGGTCACCAACTAGAAATATTCAATCTAAAATTACAACAAGCAGTGTCCAGCATGTAATGCATTGTAAATGTATGCTTTTGTCTCCATGTTGAAGCCACTGCGTGGTTTGAGTCGCCATTCCTGAAGTAAGAAGCACAAATTACACTTTGCGGGCTGTGTCCTCAGCTGCTCCTTAAATATATATATATATATATATATATATATATGCATATACTTTTTTCTTTCTTTTTTGTTTTGCAAAGCCTCACAATTCATCTAGGCACTTTATCACAGTGCAACCACCAAAGACCTGAGACTTAGAACTTTTTGAGTAATTTATCCATTTTCCTTCCCCCAACCACATGCTACATAATAAGCTATCAGAGTTTCAAAAACTGAACAGGCAGCACACACAGCTTTGATGCACAGGAGGCTGTACGTTCATCAGCTGTTTAGACAACACCTTTTCTAATGCTGTCTTTCAGCTTTTCCCAGTTAGGGGTCACCACAGCGGAACCCTGATCCGCTAATGATTGGCAGTAGATTTTCACGAACGCCGAGGTGCCAGCTGTCTTTCGAACGCCCACCCAACCGTGGGGAGGACATGCAGACTCCACACAGAAGGCACTCCCTGCACTCCAACCGAGAATCAAAAGGGAGAACCTCTTGCTGTGAGGCAACAATGCTACCACTGCACCACCGCAGAAGTAACTCCTTTTCTAATAATGACACTATAATGCAGCATAAGGGGGTGCTGCATTTCTGAAGTGCCGTACTTCTCATAAGACAGTAATAGTTAAGATCTGAAATAAAAGCAGTGGTGTATAATCAGTCAGAAGGGAAGTCTTTCGGAACAGATGGTATTGCTGGGGAAGTTCAGAAACTGGAAAGGAAATTAAGTAAAAAGATTTGGAAGATTTTGTTTTACAAACTTTTTCATAAAAAATATTGCTAATAAAATCACTATGAATAATTTAATGCTACTTATACAGCAGTTTGCACAATGAGCTGTGGGAACTCTATATGCAGATATAGTTGGCAATCCTGATATATGTAGGAATAAAGATACACCTCAAGGCCAACAGTCGCAACAAATAACTAGAGTGGCGAGGAGCCTTCTGAAACCAGTAACGGAAGATAATTCAGTTTCCAGCATTCAAAATCTAAATCAGTGGTTTCAGAAACAGGTAGACTTTGCTTTTTCATTATAATGGTCAACAAATTCTTTGGATAAACAGTTATGTGATTCATAGATTCATAGATTCATAGATTCATAGATTAGAACTAAGCTAACTGCCCTTGCAAGCCATTGTAAGCCTAGCCAGTTATCCCCTGTGAGACTCAAACCCTGCACCTTGTGTTTGTAAGGCAAACACCTTAACCATTAGGCCACCCTCCCAACCCTGAGACTATATATATATATATATATATATATATATATATATATATATATATATATATATATATATATATATATATATATATATTATAAAGATAAACTGTTAAAGTTTCAGAAGTCAAAGAGAATGTGTATTTTTTTTGAGTCCATTAAAAATATTGTAGTAAATCAAAATAGCAGGACTGAGCGAAAACAAGTGTAACACTTAAAGTTCAAAGTACTTTATTATCAATAGTTAATAAGATAAGCGTTTTCGCTGTGTAGCTTCATCAGATCTTACATTCATTCTAAGATTCCACATCTTATATATACACAGGTTTTAAACAATTAACCAATCAAGTAAGTTAATTGGTATGATTATTTAAAGAAGCAGGCAAACATCAAAGACCTAGCTTAATATACAAATCTAATAAAGATAAAATCATTTAAAAACAATCTCATATATAAGGTATACATAAAAAAGTATATATA
Source organism: Protopterus annectens (assembly GCF_019279795.1). Lineage (NCBI taxonomy): Eukaryota > Metazoa > Chordata > Ceratodontiformes > Protopteridae > Protopterus > Protopterus annectens. The sequence continues at coordinate 13,984,094 of NC_056729.1, read as the reverse complement.
AAAAAGTTATATATAAAAATGTATATCAGTTAGTACATATATATTTATAATTTAAAATAGATATTAGTGTAAAAAAGATTCTATAGACAAGTATGCTTAATGTCTAACATATAAGATTTCATGTATATGTATGTATAAATTAATATAGTGTCTTATAAAATAAAATAAAACACTACATGTAGTAACCAAATCTATGACATAATGACATAGTAGTGATATAGAAGACAATTAGTGTGCAGAGAGATGGAATACCTATTTCTAGGGGGTTTATCTAATGTTTCTACGCTGTCTTAATTTTGGCTTGATAGAGGCCCTATCATTGAGGCCTAGTCCTTTATCTGATCTTAGTAGAATTATCCATTCGGTTTCCTTACCCTCTGTATATATCTTAATGTCACCCCCCTCTAGAGTTGGGAGTAATTACTTTAAGTACTTTAAAGAAAAATCTGTGTGTGTCATCATTCAATGCTACATGCTTGGCAAGAGCATTATGTAGTGTACCTTTCCTTATGTGATATACATGTTCCCTTATCCTATCCCTCAGTGGTCGATTTGTTTTACCAACATAGAAGGATGAACATAATTGATAAACAGCTAGGTATATCACATGAGAAGTCATGCAGTTAGCTTCAGCTCTTATATTAAAAACTTTCTGTTGATCAGGATGAAAAAATTCTGTCTTACTCTCTATGTAACAACAGAAATTACAGCGACCACAGCGTCTTGTGCATCCATTCTGTATAGATTTCTTATCAAATTTAGGATGGCATAGCATTCTTTTCAAGTTGTGTTTATTCTTAAAAATAAACCTCGGTGTTTCTCCTACTATCTGTTTAATGTCTTCATCTATCTGCAATATACCCCAGTGTTTGTCTATAATCTGCTTAATCTCTATATGATCGGATGAAAAAAAGGTGGAGAATTTAGTGAAAGATTCACTCATATTTTGTTTATCACTAAGGCTAGCACTGTTGGATCCAAAGTATGGCATAGCTGAAGTAGAGCATAGATTGTACACTTCTTCTATCTTAGAATGTATTTCTTCATCTTTATATCCTCTGTGTAATAGTCTGTATTTCAAATCATTTATCTCAGTGTGAAAACCCTCTTTCATTGGATTCAGTCTGGAAGCTCTAATAGCTTGTCCTTTCACAATATTTCTAAAAACAAAAGGAGGGTGCATACTGGATCTTAGAAGCAATGAATTAACATGACATGTTTTACGATGAACTCCAGTGTTGATTAAATTATTGTGTAGCCTCTCTATATATAAGTCTAGAAACTCAATTCTATCCTCTGAAAACTTCATAGTAAACTTAAGATATGGTATTAAATTATTCATGATTAGGTGTGTGGATTCAAGTTGTTGGGATGTCCCTTTCCAGAGAATAAAGACATCATCCACAAAACGTCTGTAAAATATCACATGTTTCTTAAAGAAATTTGAGAATGTGACTGCTACCGATGACTTGAATGAAGTTGCAGTTGACTCGGAAAGGCTGCATATATTACTAGAGGGGATTGAAAAGGATTTCATGAAGCTGAAACGCCTGCAAACACAGAGAATACATTTTCAGTTTTGCCTCTATCAAAACATCATTCCAAGAGGTTTAAGGGTTTTTACGATGCCTAGCCAGGGCAAGGATTACCCCGAATTGCTAGCGAAATGGCAGAGACTTAATATAGAGGTGAGTCGGAATTATCTTAGACTATTAATAGACTTTTTTATACCAGAAGAAAGTAAATTGATAGAAAGTATTAATGCGAAGCAACAAATGTTATATAGAGACTTTACTGATGTTCTGGTTCAACCATTATTGGAGAACTTACTGGACTGTGTCTTAGCATTTGAAAGGAAGCTACTACAACAAAAAAGAAATAAAGCTAAAAGAGACATTAATGATTTTAGACAAAGCCATGTCTTCACGTGGCCCAGACCAGGGCATGGACAGAATGAACGTAATGCAATGGTGAACAATGATAATGCTATGAATAGTTCTCAATATGTAAATAAAAGGAATATAGAGAATGTTACCTTATGTGACAACATTAGTAATGAAGTTAAGAAGAATATGTGTACTTTAAATGTTCCAAATAATAATGCTGGGAATAGTAATATGTCAACTTTAAATGTTCAGAGCACATCTTCTGTTGATGAGATTACAGAATTAAATGATGATGTTTGTTTAGAGAATGTAGCAATCGATGTAACTGATAAACCCCACTGTAAAGATTCAATAGATGTTATACACATCATACACCCCAGTGTGAACTTAGACACTAATTTATATCCTAATGTTCAAATAGTTAAAGACAAGACACCTCATATGAATCAAGATTCTGAGGCTGTGGTGAGACCAAAGGTTAAAAACCACAGATAAACCTAGCAATAAAACAAATGCTGAATTGTTTTTTCCTCTACCGATACGCATGGACAAAGGCCCACAGAGGTTGAGGTCTATGAGTCGTGGGAGGCAGAAGAGGAAATTTTCAGGAGACATTCCATCCAACCAAATTCTAAAGAAAATGTGGATGCACAAGAGTTAGTGCACAATATATCAAGTAAGACACTAACTTATGAAGATATTCAATTGTTAAGCAAGGGTCTAAACTTTATTCCAAGAAGTCACAGTAAACTAACAGACACAGTTACTGACTTAAAAATATTTTGCAGAAATATTATGCTAAAATTGTTATATAAAACCCAAACTAGCAATACTTCTAGAACAGAAGCATTTACATTTAAGAGACTAAGTGATTTTGTGCCAACCCATCACCCACTCGTTGAGGCATATTTGAAGTTAACTGAAGATGAGTTACATGTATACTATGCAGATAGAGTAGAGCAAAAAAGATGTAAAAGGAGAGACAATTTAACTTATAAAGAGTAAGTCTAAAACAATTACAAGAAGACCCTACTATAGTTATTAGACCAGCTGACAAAGGAGGCAGCATTGTTGTTATGGATATGCAAAATTATATCGGAGCAATGACAGAATTGATGCAGGACAAATTCTATGATTTAATAACAAAAGACGATGTTATAGAAACTATAAGATATGTGAAGAACACGCTAGAGGGTATTTTCAAAAGTAAACTGATTGACAAGGAATTATTTGACTATCTTAATATTTTAACACCTACTATACCAGTTATTCAAGGACAGCCAAAAATACACAAGGACAATAAGAACCCACCCATGAGACCAATAGTTTCTGGACGAGGTTGGGTTACAGAACATTTATCAGTATTTGTAGAAAAACATCTGAGGGCTGTACTAAATAAAAATAAAATACTACTAAAAGACACTAAACAATTCCTTACAGAATTTTATGATTGTATCCAACACAAAACAATCACTAAAGACTATTTGTCACATTTGACATACAGTCACTGTTTACAGTGATTCCCAATGAATTGGGCTTGAATTATACATTACAGTACCTGAAAAATCACAGTGACTATACAAATGTACTTATTGACTTAATAGTTCACTTTTTGGAATTAGTCTTAGAAAATAATGTCTTTATGTTCAAGGATAACATCTATAGACAGAAAGATGGCGTAGCCATGGGCACATCTTGTGCCAATAGCGACGCCAATATGTTTCTTGCACATTGGGAAGAACATACATTATTTCTACAAAATTTCTTTAAGAAACATGTGATATTTTACAGACGTTTTGTGGATAATGTCTTTATTCTCTGGAAAGGGACATCCCAACAACTTGAATCCACACACCTAATCATGAATAATTTAATACCATGTCTTAAGTTTACTATGAAGTTTTCAGAGGATAGAATTGAGTTTCTAGACTTGTATATAGAGAGGCTACACAATAATTTAATCAACACTGGAGTTCATCGTAAAACATGTCATGTTAATTCATTGCTTCTAAGATCCAGTATCCACCCTCCTTTTGTCTTTAGAAATATTGTGAAAGGACAAGCTATTAGAGCTTCCAGACTGAATCCAATGGAAGAGGGTTTTCACACCGAGATAAATGATTTGAAATATAGACTATTACACAGAGGATATAAAGATGAAGAAATACATTCTAAGATAGAAGAAGTGTACAATCTACGCTCTACTTCAGCTATGCCATACTTTGGATCCAACAGTGCTAGCCTTAGTGATAAACAAAATATGAGTGAATCTTTCACTAAATTCTCCACCTTTTTTTCATCCGATCATATAGAGATTAAGCAGATTATAGACAAACACTGGGGTATATTGCAGATAGATGAAGACATTAAACAGATAGTAGGAGAAACACCGAGGTTTATTTTTAAGAATAAACACAACTTGAAAAGAATGCTATGCCATCCTAAATTTGATAAGAAATCTATACAGAATGGATGCACAAGACGCTGTGGTCGCTGTAATTTCTGTTGTTACATAGACAGTAAGACAGAATTTTTTCATCCTGATTAACAGAAAGTTTTTAATATAAGAGCTGAAGCTAACTGCATGACTTCTCATGTGATATACCTAGCTGTTTGTCAATTATGTTCATCCTTCCATGTTGGTAAAACAAATCGACCACTGAGGGATAGGATAAGGGAACATGTATATCACTTAAGGAAAGGTACACTACATAATGCTCTTGCCAAGCATGTAGCATTGAATGATGACACACACAGATTTTTGTTTAAGGTACTTGAAGTAATTACTCCCAACTCTAGAGGGGGTGACATTAAGATATATACAGAGTGTAAGGAAACCAAATGGATAATTCTACTAAGATCAGATAAAGGACTAGGCCTCAATGATAGGGCCTCTATCAAGCCAAAATTAAGACAGCGTAGAAACATTAGATAAACCCCCTAGAAATAGGTATTCCATCTCTCTGCACACTAATTGTCTTCTATATCACTACTATGTCATTATGTCATAGATTTGGTTACTACATGTAGTGTTTTATTTTATTTTATAAGACACTATATTAATTTATACATACATATACATGAAATCTTATATGTTAGACATTAAGCATACTTGTCTATAGAATCTTTTTTACACTAATATCTATTTTAAATTATAAATATATATGTACTAACTGATATACATTTTTTATATATAACTTTTTTATATATACGTTTTTTATGTATACCTTATATACGAGATTGTTTTTAAATGATTTTATCTTTATTAGATTTGTATATTAAGCTAGGTCTTTGATGTTTGCCTGCTTCTTTAAATAATCATACCAATTAACTTACTTGATTGGTTAATTGTTTAAAACCTGTGTATATATAAGATGTGGAATCTTAGAATGAATGTAAGATCTGATGAAGCTACACAGCAAAGCTTATCTTATTAATTATTGATAATAAAGTACTTTGAACTTTAAGTGTTACACTTGTTTTTGCTCAGTCCTGCTATTTTGATTTACTACAACTTTGATTTATACTGCTTGCACGAGCGTTTACCAGCATAGCAGCAGCCTCTATTATTTGTTTTACACATTAAAAATATTGTTAATAAAGTCACTTGTGTAGCTGGGAATGCTATATCTGATGTAGTCAATCTAAATTTATCCTTTACTGATGGGTTGGGTTCCTAATATCAGAACAGACTATGCCATTACTACAGCTTACGGTGACCTAAAACTCTCAAGCTTAAGTCCTACCCCCAGTGCATCTCTCCTAATTACCTCAGATCTCATTTGCTGCTTCCAGAGACAGACGCATTTGCCAGAGCTCTTAAGCTAAGTAATTATTTGTTATTTTATCTGTCTATAACCTAGAGAATTTTCTCTCTGCTTTTCTACTAGTTTCTATGTGACTTCTGCTCTTTCCCTTTTAGTCAGTACAAGTTGCATTCTCTCCTTTCCGTACAGATTTATACTCTTTTCTACCATTGTTGGTAGGTTCTTCTTTCTGTGTTGTTTTAAAAAAATCTTACTATTCTGATTTCCCTCACTATCTTGTCTGAGTATGAGACTGCATGTGTTCGGCAGTTTCTCCTGGGTAAGTGTGTTTCCAATTTCCTGTAAAGTTATGGTTGAAAAATCTAATGGCCTTTTCTGTTTTTTTTTTTTTCCCCGATGTCCCAGAAATACGGCAAGAAGATTCACATTTCTGATGGTTTTTTTTCCTTTTGTGTTTTCTGTTTGAGTCAAGTCTGTGTCAAGGAAGCACTCACATTGTGTTTTAAAAAGAAATTAATTTTGAGATGTAGGCCATCTCTGGTGCTGACAGGGAGGAAAGTGAAACATCTCCCTCACTAGCCTTTCTTCTAAATGTAAAGAAAAGAAGTAGCTCGGTGCCACCTACTTTCTCGCCACCATGTTCTAGATGGCACAGAGCTTCGGTTTATTTAAGTTCATCTGAACCGACTGCTTCTGGACATATTGTTCCAGTTCTGACAGAAACTATGAAAGCAATAGCTTTATCGGAATCTGCATCTTCGACACCAAAACAAATATTGCTTCAGTTTTGACAGAATCTATGGAACCAATAACTTTATAGGAACCTGCATCTTCGGTTCAGAAACAAATTTTCCTTTGGTTCCAACAACATGTATGGAATTGATAGCCTTATCGGAATCTGCATCTTCAGCACCGAAGGATCTTAAATTCTGAAACAAATAAGGATAGGGCACCAGAACTATCGGAGTGAAACTTATCAGCACCAACCCTTTCAGCACAGATTAAACCTTTTCAGGATACTTCCTAGGTCTGCCCACTCCTTTTGAGTCCTTACAGTATTCAATCCCGACCCTCTCAGCACTAACTGCATCAATCCCGGAGATGCACTTACTTCAGAATCGGTGATTATTCTGAGCTCTTCAGGTTTTCGGATCTGGAGACCTCTCAGGGCTGAGTCTGTACTGTCTACTCTGGGGAGCAGGCGTCGACCCCTACTTCTTAAAGCAGTCCCTGCATCTCAGAGCATCAGCATGCATTGGTTTGGCCTCAACATCTGTCTTAGGAGTTCTCTGCTTGGGACTGGGAGTGATCACAATTCTGAGGTTGTTCTAGGTTCCGCTGTCTGTTCCCTCTTTGGTGAGTTCAGTTTTTGGGGCAATGAAAAGCCCTATCTACTGTAGCCCTCTCCCCTTAACAACATCTCCACAGGGACAGTGAGTGCCCAAATAGCAGGATTCCTTGATATCTGATCCATCCTCCTTCTGATACCCACCTCTCCTGGCCCCTCAGAAGAGAAAGTGCAAGAGGAAGCACTTACAGCCCATGGAGAAGTCTGTCACTGCCGATACTAATTTCAATGAAGGAGAAGGGTTTCTAAAATCTCCCCCTGATGATGTCTCCTTTGGAGAGTCACTAAATTGGGGATGACTGGAAGTCTCAAAAACCCTACCCCAGAGGTCAGTGTGACTATCTTTCTGCTCCCGACTGTCTACCTCTTGGGTGCTTTTGTTGGCTTATGAGCTTCTTTAGTTTATTTTTCACCGGGCATGGAAAGGTCCTGACTCCTTTCAGCCCATCCCCAGTACTCCTGACTAAATTCCTTTCTTCCCCCGGGGATAAACAGTTTAGGGCCGAGGATCTGTCTGTAGAGTCCATAGTCATTACAGCCACCTCTGGAAAGATTCTGGCTGTTAATAGTCCTCTGTTCACCTGCCTAACAGAGTTTCAGTTGATGGATACGTTTGGAAAGCGAGTTTACAGTTAATTGACCTGTCCTTTAAGATCCTTGAATTTCTGGGCATTTTTACCAGATTTCAAAGGGATCTGGTTAAAGAGTTATCTGATACCCTTGGAGGAGTTGTCTCTAAGAGTTGCTTCCCAGTCATGTACCCTACAGTCTGTGTCCAGCTCATCCATGATGCTCATTGCACTTGCAGACCCAGCAAGTTCACGCGTTGCCATTGTGCGACATGCCTGGATGCATTTGTGGTTTTGCAGAGTCATGTGGGTCTTCAATGATCAATGCTTCTTTTGGCAGACTGTCTCCCTTTGGCCCAACAATTTGAGAAGCATTACTCAAGTGTGAGAAAGATATTAAAACTCTTTCTGCTGCAGACAAACCTTTTCCAGGAATCAGAAGGGTGCTGGGGAAAAGTGGTTCAAATCCAAAGGGCCTTTCCACGACACACACAGAAACAGTCCTCTCAATGGCAGAGGGAGGAACTTCAATGGAAAATGCCATACCCATGGCAGAGGTGAACTGCAGGACCACAGTTTAAGGGATTCTTTACTTAGTAAGCCCTACTAGCGCTTTTGAATGGATGCCTAATTACCTTCCTCTGGAGACACTTCGGGAGGGTGCTTATCCTTACACCTGGCCAGTAATAACTACAGATACTTGAATGTAAAATTATATCCAGAGGTCATCTTATATCCTTTTCGGACCCACCCCATTCCCACCCCAGTACACAAGAAAATCCCCAAAATTCCACTCCGTGAAAAGGATCCAGCAATTACGCAAATACAAAACTGCAAAAAAAAAAAGGGGGGGGGGCTCACACAGGAAGCCCCACCAGACCAGAGAGATTCCGGAATTTACTCAAGATTATTTTTTATTTAAAAAAAAAAATAAAAAAAAAGACAGGAGGCTAGCGAACAACTTTGGATTTCAGTGTTATGAACAAACTGGTACGCCAAATGGAATTCTGTATGGTCACACTTCAGACTGCTCTTCCATTCTTAGAAAAGCGCAACTGGATACGCTACATATTAAATGGGCAAATGCTCCAGAAGGTTCCTCCATTTCTGGTTAGTAGCCAGTCATTACCATTTCAGAGTTTTGTCCTTTGGCCTCACCACAGTCCCTAGGATGTTGAAAATTGTTGTGTGATTGCCTTCATCTGCACCAAACAAGTATAAATCTTCCCAAATGCATGGCAGAAATGGCAGCAGTTGTAAATTATGAAAAATGACAATTGACTCTGTTAAAATGGAATGCAAGTCTCTCGTGCTTCAGCAAAATTCCTTTATTTACTTGTGCAAGGAGACAATAGCATTCAAAGCAAAATAATGTCTACCTGATAGACTTTAAGGATCAGTTTTATACACTGCTTTGCACTCAACATGCAAGATGTTGATCAACTTTAACAAGGTCAACACATTTTACCCACATAACAGGTGTCAGACACAAACGGTCCTGCTTTAAGCTAACATGACCTATAACAAATGTCAGGCACAAACGGTTCTGCTTCAGTCAGCCGTGGTTACACCCTAGCCTTGCAAATTCATGCATTTCTGCACGTAGCTTATTGCAACAGACAAATAACAAGATGTTTGCAGATTAATTGTTATTACAGACTCCAACTTAAGGTTTAGAATTCATAGGTACAATGCTCAATATGGAAATTTTCATAGCCCCTGGATTCAGTGTCCTGTGGAGATTACACTAGTTCCCTTGGCAAAGTATCATGGGAAATTTTTCTGTAGCTTCTTGTGCAACAATGGTCAATACCTTATCAACCTATGTCGAATCAGTTTGACCTCCAATCTTTGCAAAAAGATCTAGCTTGGAGCTTGCACTCGAAAAGAGATTCCTCAGGACCGTCCCTTTCTCCTCTCTGTAGCCCAAGGTCATAGTGTCCACAAATGCCTCCCTATGGGGCAAGCAAGCATTATCTGGGCTACATACTCCAGGGTTCCCTATTAAGGCCAATTTGGATATCAACGCTCTAAAGATGAAAGCAGTGATTTTATTATTACAAAACATCAGACTACTCTCGCTTTGGGAACAACTGAGATTCAATCAGATAATAATCAGATAATATATCAGTGGTTTGGTACATCAGCAAACTTGAGGGAGAAATCTTAACCCCCTTTGGCGAGAAGCACTCAAAGCGTGACAGTGGGTGATTTCTCCTAACCGATTTATGATAGCAGGTTTATTCCTCTGCCTCACCATGGCCTGTCTGTTCAAACATGATGGAATGTTTTTTCTTTGTCACAAGGGCCAGCCTTCCTGCAGCAACTTTGCCTCACATTTGAATTACAAGTGCAGCATCGACCTTGCCCTGACCCCCCCCCCAAAATCAGGGAAGTCACTGAGGGATCCTCCTTTACACACTTGTTCCCTGGGGTTTTCTATATGCTTTCCTCCATTTCTCCTTAATTCCAAAGTTCTACAGAAAGCAATTCAGCTGAGGAGCAAAGTAATTACCATTACTCTTTTTTGTTATCAACAAATATGGTTTTCTCTTTTTTTCTTTGCATTGTCTGATATGAAAACCATGGACTTTGGACTCTGCTCCAGACCTTCGGTCCCATCCAGAGAGTTTGACTCAACTGAACATTCTGAACCTCAACCAGACAGCTTGATTGCCCCAGTTCCAGTCTTTGCCAGGCAGACGAATCTTTCTCTCCCAGTACTTCATATTCTGTTAGCTTCCCATAAGCGATCTACATGTAAACTCTACACTAGTAAAAGACTATTAGGAAGTGACACTGTCTTCTTTTTGGATCCTATTGACAAAATTCAAAACTTTTTCGCTTTCATATTCAACACAGGAGCTCCTCCTTCATTTATTTAAACCCAGCTATCAGTCATTTCTAATTTTCTTAACAGTTTTGAGGAATATTCCTTGGTTTCTCTCTGACCTTGCGCGGTCTATTCTTAAGGAGCCCAGTTATTAAGAAAAGGATCCTATATCTCCTTAGGATCTCAACTTGGTCTTAAAGGCGTTTGTACGACCACCCTTCCAACCATTTGCTAACTGCGAGTTAAAAAAAAAACTTTGATCCTGGAAATTTTTTTTTTTTTTTTTATTGGTGGTGATGGCATCTGCCAGTGAAATTTTGAAAATATAACCCTTATTATGTAAACCTGCATTCCTCATTTCCAAAAAGATAGTCTCCTTAAGGATAAAACTTTACTTTCTACCTAAGGCGATGTCAGATACCAATATAAGTCATACCATCAATTTGCCAGTCTTCTCTCCCAACCTTTCAAATAGAAGGAAATACTGTTTGCATTTATTAGATGTTTACAGGCAATTAAGCTTTTATCTACATAGAACAAAGTTACCTTAGCCAGATGGCTCAAAAATTGTATTTCGTTTGTCTAGCACAGAAACAAAATTGATTTGTCTGATCCTATAAATGCTCATTCTACGAAAGCTGTGGGTACTTCTGTAGTTTTCCAGTCTTTAGCTTCAATGGATGATATATATGCAGCAGCAACCTGGACTACTCCCTACACCTTCACCACCTATTTCAAATTGGATTTGGTCTCCAGGTGAAGAGATCCATTTGGTGCATTGGCGCTCTTGAATATAATTCCGTGAATCTTCCCAAGATCAAAGGTAGCTAGAGACTCTGTTCCACCAGTCAAGGATAAATGAAGATTGACAATATCAGATAAAGAAGTTATGTAATGTACTTACCATAATGTTCCATCTGTTGTCTGTCTTCATTTATCCTTGACTTCCCTCCCTCCTTCCCCCTGCCCTGGCAGCCTTGTTTTTGCTGGATCAAGTATTATGAATACTTTATTACTGATTATTTATAAAAGTTAGAGATAAAGTCTCTATGAAGGCATTATGTTTGCTATTCTGTTTTTTGGCAAACTCGATCTGAGGTAACTAGGTGAGAGGCATTGTGGGTAAGAGTTTTAGGTCACCATGTGCTGTGCTAACAGCTGAGTTGGTTCCAGTATTCGGAACTGAACCGATCAGTCACAGATGGAATGTTATGGTAAGTACATAACTTCTTTTTTTTGTTTGTTTTAAATAGTATTTACTTTAAAATCTCCTTGTTTGGAAGAAAGTTACTTGCTTCTTTCACCAGATTTTATATTTTGCATTAGGCTGTTTTCTGTAAAAGATACAGTATAAAACATTTATTTTTTACTTTTTCTTTGTTTTTGTCTTGAAGGTGGCGCAGACATAACAGAAGCAGACAGGGAGATGGACTATTTCAAATATGTCTGTCACATTATCTTTTTAGGATGGGCACATACATTCAACAGCTTCATTTAAGCTGTTTTCTGGAGCCTCATAATGTTTCAGAATGTTTATTGCAGTTATACGTTTGTAGTTATCTGTGCAGTTGTTTTTATGAACAGAATGCAACTGTTGTACCACAAAAAAATTAAGTGGTTTCTCTGTTGCTGACTTTCTTCATCAAACCTTCACTATTTTGTCACTTTTCTGATTTTTTTGTTCTCCGATTAAATCTTTGTTCATGAAGACAGTCATTGCTTCTCACTTCAGATATAGTGACTCCTACTTTCTTCTGAATGAACAGTGGTTGGACTTCTCTGTCTATTTTACTGTCTTAACTACTCCCAGTTTTATGCAAGAAATACGTAGGCTTTTTAATACAGTATCATTTTTTTTTATGTATTCCTGAAGTCTTCCACACTTGCTCGACATCTCAGTCTGTAACTGCTTTTGGGTAGAAGTGGACCTACTACAGTTTATCACTAGAAAAAGAAGTGCTACTAATGTAATTACTTGACATTGTATGTTAGTTTGGAGAGCCATAAAAAATATTTCAAGCCCACTAGTTCAAAAATATGCAGTTGTGAAAAAAGACTGAATCTAAAAGCTAAAAGTGGCAGTGTAAGGTCCTAGCCATAACAAGAAGGAAAAAGTAACAGTAGCAAAATTATTTTTATTGACATCCTTTAATCATGTAGCATGGATTTTTATGTCAACACTTAAATTGGAAGTCAGGATTTACAGCCTGTTTTGTAGAGTTATATGGGGGAGTAGATTGTACCCAATTAGACAGAATGTTCTTTACTTAACAGCTAAAGCAGGGTGGGCTGCAGGTAATTCAGCCTTGTGTACATTACCACATCCTTTTCTTTTTTAATACTGCCACTATAGTTGATGGAGGCACCATGTTTATACACAGGCCTAATGTTCTTCAGCCGTCTGTGCTTAGTGCAGTGCAACCTACAATTTTAAGCTAGCTTTAGTGCACATGGTCATTTATTTACAGCTTTACTTTCATTTAAACAGTGTGACATCAGGACAAAATGTTTTAATGTTTAATTGATAAACTGTTTGGCCTATGCATCAGGGACCAGATGAGATAGCGTAGAATAACAGTAATTAAATGAGAGCGGTAGCACTACACAATTCCAGACACTGGACTGGTAGATACTTGCCTTTAATTAGGTAATTTGTAAATGACCAGGTATGGGAGAGATTAGGAAAAACACATAAATGTGTTACAGAAATGCAGGCAAGGGATGTTTCTGACCAGGCTGCAGTAACATCCTTGAAAACATTTTTTGTTTCTTACCTCCTACTTAACAGCTTTGTAGTGCAGAGAATGGTGATTATGCTCTGATATTAGAAAAAAGACAAACCAGTTAAGTGCCACTGTGGCACGTAACCCGACCTTAATAATTGTTAAGCACCACATACTTTTGTTATTAAGGACTGGTTAACTGCTCAGAAGTGAAATGTGCCTGTATTGACTAGCAAATGACAGACACAGAGCAAAAGATTTGCTTCTGCTTGTTGTTCGTACCCTCATTGTGTCCCTAACCCTGTAAAAAAAATAAAATAAAAAAGTTGCTAGATTAGCAAGATGTGTTTGACTGCATAATGTGAAGGAAACTCAAATGTATGTCATTATTTAGTGACTTCAGTCTTGAAAATCACAGATTTTATGAGGAACAGACCAAAAATATGAAGCAATAATATGGACATTCTCTGAAAATCTAGACAGAAGAGAGTCATTAAAGGTACGTGTAAACATGACGGACAGCATTACAGTGCCTTTCTGATAGAGTTTACTAAGTGGGTTCATAGGTGTTTACTAGGCTAATGACCACAAGGGGCTTTTCAAGCCTAGCCATGCATCCCAAATCTCTGACAAGTTCTGATACCCTTGATAAGTGTAAGCAGAGGTTTGGAAGATGAAACATTTACAAGCAGGGGCCTGGGAGATGAACCATTCACAGGTTGCCTGTGTACATTAGAGACATGGGTGCCAAACCAGGGATGAATTTCCTGTTCCCCATTCAGTTGTCCAAGTTGCACTTGAATTGGGTTAGGGAGGAACTGTGCTTCACATGGATGGGGAGCCTGTTCCATAGATGGGGTAGTATTTGGGATACATACCTGTCTCTCCAGCAGGTCCTTTTTATATCACAGGCAAGGTTCAAGTCTTTAGAACAGGTAGTTCTGGTGGTGTTTGTTTTGTGGATATGCAGGATGTCCATCAAAATGGGGTCTGACAATGCCCTATATTCCAGGCATAGATTTCCCTTCAAAAGTCTGTAGGAGACAGAATACAGGGATAAGGCCTTGCAGCAGTCTGCAGAGAACATTTTAATTATGGTGTATATTCTTTTACTGAAGAATCTCTTCAGACATTAAAATTGTTGGATATGCCTGGTTAGGTACATACCAAAGGGGGCACTGTAATCCGTGATAGGTCTAATGAATCCCTGTTACAGTAGAACAATGACTTCCTTGGACTTCGATGACATACCTTTGTTTAAATGTTGTGCAACATAGAATGATTTCCTCACTACAGTAGACATGTGATGGTCAAAGACCAGATTACTATCTATGAGCGTCCCTAAGTCTCTGACTACTGGGTCAATTGCAAGGGGTGTGTTGTCAATATGATAGTTACCAGGGGTGGATAACTTCCCAAAGGATACTATTATGCATTTCTTAGCATTTAGGTTAAGTCCATGGCTCTGACACCAGTTGTTTGTGTCAACCCCTCCTGTAGAACATTTTTGTCAGTGTGGGATTCAATGACCACTCCTAATTTGCAATCATCTACAAATTTAGTCAGCCAAAGACCACTGAAATTGGCCTTAACTTCAGAGAAGTAAATTCCAAAAAGGAGCGGTCCAAGGACTGATCCCGGATAGACTGCACTTGTGGCTGACCTCTTTGTAGAGGTGGACTCCCCAATTCTAATTTCCTGGGTCCTGTCTGTGTGCCAGTTGGCTATCCACAGGGTGACATATGAGTTTGTACCTAACCTCTTGAGTTTGTCAGCAATGCCTGAGTGGGGTGTCATATGCCTTGGCTAGGTCAAGGTAGGCAGTGTGAACCATTTTTCCCTCATCCATTGCTTTAGTTACCTTTTCAGTTAAGTCCACCAGGTTGAGTAGGCATGATCTGTCCTTGACAAAACCAAAATGGGATGGGTCCAGTGTTTGGAGGTTTACTATATCTCTGTTGATCATTTCCATGATAATTCTTTCCATGACTTTACATATAAGACTAGTGAGACTTGTGGGTCTGTAGTTTCCAGAATCTGTAGATGGCCCACCTTTGTGCAGAAGGAAGATTGTTACTATTCTGCATTCATGAGAGACAAAGTCTGTTTGGATACTACAGTTAAATAGTAATTCCAGAGGCCCTGATAGGTCAACTTTCATGCTATTTGGAAGGCATCCTGGGATATTGTCTGGTCCCATTGATGCAGTGTTCTTTGTCTTAGAGACAGCATTAAGGACCTGTGCCCCAGTGATAGTAAGGGGAGTTGTGTAATTCCTGAGGGAAGGTTGGAGAGGAGAGAGGGGTAAAGTTGAAGCTGAATTTATTAGCCAGGAGGTCTGCTATATCTTCTGGCTCATTTTAGGTGGTTCCATTTACAATGAGATCTACACAAAAATCTGTATTGCCTTTGAGGTTGTTGACATAGCTAAAGAATGTTTTGTGGTTGCCCTTGGCCTGGGAGCCCAAACATACCTCAAATTTGGCTTTGGTAGACTTTATTTGTCCTCTGAATTGTTTGTTTAGTTTGAGTGCTTTTATTCTGCTGAGTGCTGCACCTCCTAATTTTTGCCATGAATTTCTTCCTTCTTTTATGCAGCCTACTGGTTTTTTGATACCACCAGGGTGGCTTTTTTTTTTTAGTTAGTTCTGTACTTCTTCCTGGTAGGTACAGATGCCTCTATGCAGCTATTAACATGCTTATACAGGGTTTGTGTGAACAGTTCTGCATAGGCAGCAGTGTTCCCAGGGTTTATGGAGGATTTAAATTTTGCCAAGTTCTCAGCAGGAGGTTAGCGTTAGAGTAGCTCCTGAATATTCCGGGTTTAGCTGGGGTCCGGGTTTTATTTTTACTTCAAAGGAGGCCATTTTGTGGTCTAACCTTACAAGAGAAAACTTTACAATAGGGGGTGTGCAGCACTTTCCCATATTAATGAGGATCCGATCCAGTATGGTTGCACCCCTAGTTGGTGTATTGACTATCTGGTCCAGGGAGTTTGTGTTTATGAAATTCAGGAAGCTCTGGCCTGTACATTTGGTTTTGCATTGGAAAGTCAACAAAATACATAGCAGTTTTTTTTTCTGTCACTAGTAGTACATGGAGCAGATAAAGCTCCATGCATTACAAAGAATTATGATCATATCACGATCATAATCCTAAATTATTTGTTCCTGAGGTGAATTTCTTGACATCCTTTTCTCGAACACATGATAAGAGGGTTATGATCAGGGAGACGGTCATAATCCTCTATATGATGTTTATAGGTTTTAAGACTGTTTAGTATAACGTGTTAATAGAGGAATAGTCAGCTGGATTTTCTAACTGTCTGGGAACAGCATAAACCGCATTTATTAAACAGGTATCCTGGCATTATAGATGAGTCTATTTTTGCTTAGATCTTGTAAATCATGGAAAGTTGACCCTACACTATTTAATGCATTGCCAGGGACTGCTTACTTAGAGAAAAGATAATGCTTTATATATACATTCAACGATAAAAAAATTAGTTTAGAGTTGCATATACAAGCATGCAGGATATTTTTGTGAAAAGTTGCACACGTGCAGACATATATATGGATGAATACCTGTATATATGTGCCTGTGTGTGTGTGTAAAAAAAATTCTCTCTCTCTCTCTCTCTCTATATATATATATATATATATATATATATATATATATATATATATATATATGGGTCCCCTTCACATGGTTGACTTTTCAGAAAGTCAAAATTCATATGACTGAGACCATATGATCGACTTTTGAAAAGTTGACCATGGAGAACCACTATCCCCATACAGTGTGGAATGGGAAATTTCCCTCTTCCGCACTGTAGTGTGATCTCAGAGTTTGTATATTTAAGTTATGGGGGGGGGGGGTGGGAGGTGAAATCCCCCCTCCCATGCTAACAGTTTTTAGATAAGTGTTTGTTGTGTTTTAGTGTTTACTTTACATGGTCGGCATTCCGAAAGTCGATCATATGATCTCGGCCATATGAAAGTCGACTTTATGAAGAGTCGATCATGTAAAGTAGACTCGTGTGTGTGTGTGTGTGTGTGTGTGTGTGTGTGTGTGTGTGTGTGTGTGTGTGTGTGTATGTGTATGTGTGTGTATATATATATATATATATATACCTTTCACTTCAATGTTAGACTTGTCTTAAACTACTTTTTTAGCCACTGAGGTACAAAGCTGGTATATTCTTTCCTTTACATAGCTTATAATATGTTTCTTTTAACTATATTTATTTTTTCATTATTATAATGCATGTTTATATTACCTCATGTATACTGTACTGTTTGTAAACATTTTTATGGTGTATGTAATACTTTATGGAGCTTTTCTCCCAGGGCTTCTGCTGAAAAAGGGCACAAGCTCAGGCAGACATTCCTGCTCAACAAATGCCAAATAAATAATAAATAAATGTATATAATGATATTATGGTTATTGAAGTCTCATTGTTGTTTCATTATCTTATTCTAAATGGGCATATGATACTGTCATTGGAGTTTTTCTGCATGTGCCACTGCTGAAAGGGAGTTTTGCCCAGTGAGACTTTCTCATTAAACAGTGTGCGTGTGTGTGTGTGTGTGTGTGTGTGTGTGTGGTGCAGCAGTTAAAGTTTTTGCTTCACGGTACTTGGTTCCTAGATTCAGTTCTTGGCTGTACTTCTGTAGGGAGATTACATATTCTTTCTTTGTTGTGGTGGGTTTGCACTGGGGGTCTACTGTTTCATTCCACATTCTGTGATTTGCTTAATGCCTGGAGGTGGATTGGCAGTTGCTGTATTAGGTGTGTGTGTGCATGTGCGTGTGTTATTGATCTATTACGTGTGCTGTGAGATGGACTGGTATTTGGCTCAGGGCTGTTCCCTACCTTTTGTTTACTGCTTTCTTTGACAGGCTGTGGTCTCCGAGTCATAACCTTGAATTGTACAATTGTATATAGTGAGTATATTTGTATATCTATATAATTACAGTTCTAGTGTCTGTTTTGTATGATAAATCAGACTGTGTGTATGCCCTCAAGCTGTGACCCTTAACTGGATAAAGTGGGTGTAAAAATGTGTGTGTGTGTATGTGTATACATATATATATATATATATATATATATATATATATATATATATATATATATATATATATACATATACATACACATACACAAATGGATCTCATTTCAATAAATTAAATTGTTTCTGCGAAACATAATCTCACGACCCCTATTTCCCGAAAGTGCATTTTTTCAAAAATGCACTTTTGTGAAAAAGAAACTAAGAGAAAACAAAAAAAAAAACCCACACACACAAAAAAAAAAACACAACACGAACCACATTTATGCATCCCCGCTGCTTCTATAGTCTCACTTCGAGATCGCACTACAGTGGGGAAAAGGGAATATTCCCTTATCCCCGCTGTGCCATGATCTAAGCAACAACCTCCATTGCCGTTTGCTTAGTTGCTTTTCGCGAAAGTGCATTTTTGAAAAAATGCACTTTCGAATAAAAGGGGTTGCTGAATTACGTTTCATAGAAATGTAAACTTGATTGGTTGAGGTAGACCCCATATATATATATGTGTGTGTGTGTGTGTGTGTGTGTGTGTGTGTGTGTGTGTGTGTGTGTGTGTGTGTGTGTGTGTGTGCATGTGTATATATATATATATATATATATATATATATATCATACTTCCCAACTGTACCGAATTACGCAGTTTTTAATGAGTTTTGGGGTCAAATAATAGGGTGCCACGATTCCCGGTTGGCACCCCTTCATTTCCGATTTTCCCAGCTTCTTCTTTAAAAGTTAATTTTTTCCATGTTTTGAGCTGATGTCATCACATGCATGATGATGTCAGCTCTGTCAACCTGTCGGAATTGAGCTCAACTCATGTGCACATTTCTGGTGTTGTTTGAACACATGTGAGCGGGAAGGAAACAACTGCTGCTACGAGCGGGAAGAACACCTTCTCTTCTGCTGCTTCATGGGAAAGAATGGACTGCTTTCTGCCTGGATCTGCTGCAGTCTTCATTTTGTGGTGCAGCTGCTTATTTTCAGGTAGGAGCTGGTGTGTGTGTGTGTGTGTGTGTGTGTGTGTGTGTGTGTGTGTGTGTGTGTGTGTGTGTGTGTGTGTAAGATGATGTTCCAGGAGCATTGTCAAATTTGCTCTAACTTAGTAACAGGGCAGAAAAAAATCGTAAATCCAGAGAGAGTCTATCTTAAGTTCTGATTGAAAGCTGTACTTCTTCAGAGCTATCTTCCAGGACTTGAGACAGGCATTTGCCTTCAAGTTTATAATTGTTCTAGATGCTTATCTGAGCAGAGGTTTAAAAAGGAACAGTGAGATGTGCTCTCTCTCTCTCATTTTCAGTCTTTGATTATTTGATGGATTGTGCTAGGGAGAGGAATATGCTTCTGATCCTGGATTCAAGTGCTATGAGTTGATGTACTGCTTCTGCTCTGTTGTCACTTGCCTGTGTTACATATTTGCATGAGGGAGAGATGGCACTCTAGCACTTTTGCCATTTCTCAGCTGCATTATTGTGTTTCATATTTGTATAAGGGAAAGAGGACACTCTACCACTGCTGCTATTTCTCAGCTGCTTCACTAGCATAGGCATACAGCATTCAAATATGATGAATCATATGGTATAGGTTTATCTCTCAGTTGAATCAGGTATTTATTTAGTATTGATTTACTTGGACCAGGGTCTTTGGATTCAAAGTTTCTAACTGACATATCAGTTCGACTGGACTCTAATTTATCAAATAGAAACTAGATACAGTCTCTCCTTTCCGTTCTTTGGGTAGTTTGAATAGAATTATAGGATTGCCTGGATAGATAAGAAAGGTTATTTATTAATTTAATTGTACATTACTATCAGTAAAACAGAGAGCGTGAGAATGAGATATTTCAGAACTAAAAGTAAAATATGGGTCTATATTGGAACATCGAATATTTAACAGTTCGAATCACTAAATGTCGACATTCTGTGATCGAACTGTTAAAACATTGAATGTTTCGAAAAAAAAAAATAAAAGCAAAAACAAAAAAAACGAAATGGTGTAGGCACCCCCCCACACCCCCCGCTACTTAAATATACCGACTCAGAGACTGCATTACATTGAAGTAAACGAAAATCTCCCCTTACAGAGATTTCCGTTTACCTCTTCAATGTTCTGCAGTTTTACTATTCTCTTGTCGACATTGTCAGATTCGACATTGTCTCCTTTCTAGAATTTAATATAGAACCGTAAAATATATGCAGTGGATGTGAGAACACACATTTTCATTGCCTGTGTTTAATGTGCATTACTTCGGATTTGTAGAAATTTACTATTTATTTAGGTGCACCATTTAAGGGTGTGCCCACTGTTGACTCTGAAATATTATTTTTTGGAAGAAAGTCTTTCTGCTGGTTTATATTTTTAAGAATTTTCTTCCCATAACTTAAAATAAGACACATAATTGCATTCCATATTCATGTACATTTTTTTAAAGTTGCATGTTTGAAAAATAATTGTTCGTTTCCTACAAATAACAAGTAAAGAATAAGTTATTGCTGTTCAGATTATGAAGAAAACTTACATTGATGTGTTTATTAAATGTAGTTTAATGGCTATAATAAAATTCATCTAGTTATCCTACCACTTCCTAGAGCAGTTTTATGCACATCTCTTCATGTTTTTCACACACACTGCAAGTAATATTAGATTTTCAGGTAATATACTATACCCAAGGAATAATGTATGCTTTTTTCAGCTGCTTACAACATTTTAGCTAAGTGTCGATTGCAGTTAATTTGGGCATTTCATGTAAAAATACAGCACGTTTTCTTTTGTGAGTTACATTTTCATATGCACTTAAATGTTGTAAGCTCTTATATACTTGAAAATTAATATGTATGTATGAGAAATCAAAATAAACAGGTTTAAGCATTCATTAGTGTGCAGCTCAGCATAAAAATTATGATATCAGTGTAAGTTAGGTTATTAAAACAATTATAAGAAAAACACTAGCTGGTCAGACTATTTTCTACTATTTGGATATCTTCATGATGACTAATTTCATATTTATATGATGACTACTGTCATTCTGTATATAAAAAAATGTGTGTGTGTGTGGAAGTAGACTTTTATGATGGAAATGTTCTGAATTGGGCAGATGTTAAGTTGTCAATCTCGCCTTCATTATTGCTGGATGGGTTCGGAGCCGATCCTCAGCTCCGACTCGGCACTTGCTAAGCTCGAGAGCTAATTTTACCAGCTCGAGGCAACCCTATATCCCATGATGCAAGGCGGAGATTACCCAGATCTCGTTTGCCGCTTCGCTAACTAGGTGCCTTCTTTTACCAGCTCTAGGTAAGTGAACTTTTTCAGAGACTTTTCGTCTACCCCCCTTTAAATTTATATATATATATATTAAGTAATTTGTTAATTATCGACTTACTTTAGCCCTATTCCCGTCAGTGTTCCCTTCTTTTTGAGTAAATATTCCCTAGCCCCTAGTTAGGCCTTAGGCCTTTCCCTCCCTAAATTTTTTCCTGTCAGGGATTGTTTGTGTGTGACTGTGTGGTATCCCTGTTTATTTTAATTTGTTGGACTGAGTGTTTTTGTGTGCGAGTGTGTTACTGGTGTTTCATCGACACAGTTATGTCGAAGGACACTAAGGTCTCAGGCTTCAAGAAGTGTGACTCGTGCTGTCAGAAGATGTCTCTGACAGACGGTCACACTTCTTGTGTTTATTGCCTGGGACCTTCGCACCTGCAGGACTCTTGTGCTATCTGTCATGCTTTCAGCCCAAGAGTCCTGCAGGAACGAAAAAATAAGCTGATATTAAGGGGCTTATTAAAGCCCAAGAGCTCCCCGACTAAGTCGGCGCCGGGGAAGCCCTCGAAACATATTAAGCCTTCGGCTCAGGCTTCCAAGCCGTCGGCTTCAGGTTCATCCTCACCAGGCTCTAGATCGGCTCCGGCCGGAGCCGATCCTTCCATGCCAGTCTCAGTGTCGGCTCCATCCGGCACCGATACTGTCAAATCCAGACACTCAGTGTCGGCTCCGGCTGGAGCCGACGTATCTTCGGCTCCAATGGCTCCATTGAGCTCAAAAAAGAGATCTCGATCCCCTTCAGTGGAATTTATACATTCGGCTCCGAGATCACCCTTCGTCTCGGAGCGGAGCCATCGGAGCCGATCTTCTCGGTCATCCAGGCTATATCTGATCACGACCTTGAGAGAGTGGTGAGTAGACTATTAAAGTCTCAGGCATTGGCCCAAATACCAACAGACGGTAGCGATCTCACATCCACCGAACATTCCTCCTTCGACTCTCTTACAGAGCTCGGAGCCAGAGCTCCTCGGAACCGGCACCGTTGTGACTTCGGAGCCGATACCACCCCTTTCGGCTCCATCGTCCTCGGCTCCGATTTCCTCCTTGAGACCTTCATTGGAGGGATCCGGGCGTCTAGTCTCTCTCGTCGGCTCTGAGGGGGCGAGTGGCATCAGACCCTTGTCCGACCCCGTTCTCCCTCTCGGAGCTTTGGCGTTGGTGAGCTCGGCCCCGACATCTGCCTCAGAGCCTTCCCTCTTGGTGAGGCCTGGGGTTCCTATCTCTTCGGAGCAGGAACTTTCTGGTCTCTCTGATGGGGGAGCCTTTGAGGTGATGAGGAGTGTACTAGCCCCTGGGCTTAGTCAACGGACAGTTCCATCAGCTCCTCCCACTACAGTGCCTGCTGACGTCTCTTCCCACTCTCTTGCTCCCAGACCCAGAGATCCAACGCCTCAGGTTTCCCCATTGGGAATATCTTCCTCTTCCAAGGCTTCTCCTGATCTGTCAGGGGAACCCCCGCGTAAGACGACATGTAAGAGGAAACATCTAGACTCCCCTGAGTCTACTACATCAGATACTGACTTGGATGAGTCGGAGGGATCCCCAAGGTCCTCCTCTGAGGATGTCTCATTTTCAGACATCCTTGAAATCCTTAAGCAGAGGGGAAACTGGCCCTCCATTAATCCCTCTGAGGATGAGTCAGTATACCTGGAGGCGTTCGGATCTCGACCCTCCACCTCCTGGGTGTCTCCGCCTTTCGACCCTCTCATGGAGGTAGTGGCTCGGAAGGCGTGGATGGCTCCAGATTCGGTGCAACCTATCCCTAGGAGACCTTCAAAATTTATTACTGCCCCACAAGATAGACAATATTTAACCAAGGGTGTCCCAGTTGATGCCATGGTGGTGGCTGCTGCCACCGAGAAGGAATTAGCTGATCCTTCAGTACCGGTCCATCTTCCTAACAAGGATTCTAGGACTATGGACAGGTACAGTAAGCAGATTTTTTCTTCAGCGACTTTTGCCATGAGATCGCTGAACTACTTATGCCACTACACCCGCCTTCAAAGAGATGTTCTTAAAGAGTTGGGAGAAGTTTTACAGGATCCGTCAGCTGCTGGGTCTCAGGATAAGATTAAGTCACAGCTAGGAATCCTTAACTCCATTGCTAACTCCTCCATGTGGCTCATTTCTTATGCAGCCGATGGAGCGAGTAGGGCCGCAGGCACAGGAGTGGCTTTAAGGCGTCAGTCCTGGATGCAGCTTTGTAATTTTGCAGACCCCTTCAAGGCGTCTTTCACAAACTCCCCCTTTGATGGCTCGACCTTGTTCGGTCCTCAAGTGAAAGACACTTTGACTAGATGCGAACAAGATGGCAAGACTCTTTCTGCCGTAGGAGTCCGTTTCTCCACCCCTTCTAGACCTTACTGCAAAGGACAGAAGGGAGGGAAGATGTGGTTCCACAAATCTCAAGGAGTCACACCTGATGCACGAAGTCAGTTTACCCCCAGAGGCAGAGGGGGTAACAATAATAGACGCCCTAGGGGCAGAGGTGGTCCGCAGAATCAGGGTAGCAGAGAGCCTCTTTCTGACAAACCCTTCCAGCATCCCTGAGATGTTGCCCGATTGTCCGCCTTCGAAGGCAGTCGGGGGAAAATTATCGCTGTACCCAATAGCCTGGCTTTCCCTTTCTCAAGACAAATGGGTACAGTCAATTATATCTGAGGGTTACAAAATTCCCTTTATTCAAACCCCAATTCAACAAAAGGGAACCCTTCCAGACGTTCCACCCGGTCTAAGGGAACTAGCAGTACTAGAAATATCAAAGCTGCTAGTAAAAAGAGCCATCCAGCCAGTCCCAGCGGACCAAATAGGATCCGGAATCTACTCAAGGCTCTTTTTAGTTCCAAAAAAGACAGGAGACTGGAGACCAATATTAGATCTGAGCAAACTCAACAAGTTTGTAAAGAAATCAAGATTCCGGATGGTCACGCTTCAGTCCATTCTGCCCTTTCTGGGCAAAGACAATTGGATGTGCTCGATAGATCTTCAGGATGCGTACTATCACATAAAAATTCACAGACGCGCCAGAAGATTTCTCCGCTTTCGGCTGGGGACCAGTCACTTCCAATTCAGAGCCCTGCCCTTTGGACTCACTACAGCCCCCAGAGTGTTCACCAAATGCATGGCAGTGGTTACGGCTAACCTGAGACGTCAAGGATTCCAGGTGTTTCCATATCTAGACGACTGGCTCCTCACTGCCACCACCAGGCATCAGCTTCTCCAAGCCAGAAATTACACCATTCACACTTGCAGAGGGCTAGGAATTTCTATAAATTTTGAAAAATCTGCCTTGTCGCCTTGTCAATATATTACTTTTATAGGCACAAGATTGGACACCATACAACTTTCAGCAAAGTTGACAGACCAAAGGATCTTGGACATTCAAAGACATGTCCAAGTGATTCTATTCAGCAACAAAATTCAGGCCAGATTTGCTCTCAAAGTACTGGGTCTTATGGCGGCTGCCATAAAACTTCTTCCCCTCGCCCGCTTTTACATGCGGCTTCTACAATGGATGCTATTCACCCAATGGTCTTTTCAACAACTTCCCATGTGGCACGAGATCATAGTAACTCCAATTTGCAAAAGACATCTGACTTGGTGGATATCGTCCCCTCAAATCCATCAAGGCAGACCATTTGTTCCTCTTGCCCCGGTTGCCACGGTTACATCGGACGCCTCCCTGATCGGGTGGGGGGGGCATTATCAGGGCAGAATGGTCCATGGCACTTGGCAACCTTTCGAGTACCATCTGCACATAAATGTTCTGGAGATGAGAGCAGTGCTTTTAACGTTGCAAGCCCTCAACGACTCTCTTCCCCTGGGAACTATTGTAGTCCAAACGGACAATATGTCCGTAGTGTGGTATATAAACAAACAGGCCGGAACCAAGTCCTATCCACTGTGTCGAGAGGCTCTCAGACTTTGGCAATGGGCAATCTCCTCTCACTGGTTTCTGATAGCAACGCACATCCCCGGGAAATCCAACATCATAGCGGACAGATTGAGCAGAGCTATTCTCATGCCTCACGAGTGGTCTCTCAAACAGTCAGTGACGGAAGAGATTTTTCAGAAGTGGGGCCTTCCTTGCGACCTTTTTGCTACACCTCAAAACAGCAAATGCCCAGACTTCTTCTCTCTCTTCCCCCTTCCAGGCCATCCCCCCAGAGACGCTCTAACCCAAGATTGGCCCCGGGGACTTCTTTATGCTTTTCCTCCTTTTCCGCTGATACCTCAGCTAATTCAGAAAGCAACCGCCTTGAGAGCCAAGTTGATTTTCATTGCCCCTTATTGGCCTCGACAGATATGGTTTCCATTCCTACATCATTACCTCTTGGTACAGCCATGGCATCTGGACCCGGTTCCAGATCTTCTAACCCACCAGTCGGGTCAACTGCACCAATCCATACCTTCTCTCAACCTCACTGCTTGGTTGCTCCACTTCCATCCTTAGCCAGGCTTCCTGTGATTTCTAATCCTGTACGGGATATCATAGTAGCTTCCCTAAAATCTTCTACCAGAAAGATCTACACTAGTAAATGGCGACGTTTCTCTTTCTGGGCTAAAACTAAACTAGAACAAAAGCTAAAAACTAAACTAAAAACTAAAGCTAGGAACATAGACCCCTATACTGCTCCAATTCATTCGGTATTGGACTTTCTAGCTGACATTTTTAATTCATGATCCTCTTCTTCCACAGTGAAAGTTCAACTGGCAGCCATTTCAAATTTTCATATAGGCTTTTTGGACCACAACATTATGTCACATAAACTTTGCAAGGCATTCCTTCGAGGTATCTTTTTATTGAAACCTCCAATTAGAGACCCCCCACCACAGTGGGATCTAAATTTAATTTTAACATCCTTGATTCTTCCCCAGTTCGAACCTGCAGCTGCCTGTTCTTTGAAATTGCTTTCTTGGAAGACACTTTTTCTAGTTGCCATTACATCTGCCAGGAGAGTATCTGAGCTTCATGCTCTCTGTGTTCGCCCTCCCTATCTAATATTCCACAAAGACAGGGTATCCCTAAGAACTAATCTGTCTTTCTTACCAAAGGTGGCATCACAGACTAACCTAAATCAATCCATTGATCTTCCAGTATTTTTCCCGAATTATTCTGATAGAGCTGAACAAAAGTTACATTATCTCGATGTTCACCGCCAGCTCAGATATTATCTGGATAAGACAAAAATTTTTAGGAAATCTGATCAATTATTTCTATCCTATGCAGAGAACAGGAAAGGCCTTCCAGTTTCTAAGGTAACTTTATCTAGGTGGCTGTCTTCAGTGATCACTTACATTCATCAGCTCAGAGGCATAGAGTTGGTTTCTAACCCAAAAGCCCATTCTACCAGAGCTCTAGCTACATCTACAGCTTTTCAAGCTAGACTTCCAATAGACACTATTTGTGCAGCAGCCACATGAACCTCTCCTCATACCTTTGTTTCACATTACAAATTAGATTTGGTCTCCAGAGACCGAGCAAATTTTGGTTCCACCGTTCTCAAGAGTCTTTTCCATTGAGCCACCCAGGATAGAGGTGCTAGGGACGCGGTCCCATCCAGCAAGAATGAAGGCGAGATTGACAACTTAACATTTAGAAGTTATGTACCTACCATAACGTTCCATGTTAGTTGTCTTCTCTGCCTTCTTTCTTGCGTCCCTCCATCCCCCTAGCCTGGTCAGACCGGGAAGATTATACATCTTCTATTAAGAGGTTATTACCTTTTCTAGCTGTTCAACTCCTAGTGTCACTAGATTACGTTGATCCTTTCTAGAGGGTTATGATGTTATTTAGTATCCTTATTTTCTTCCTCCTCTTAAGTTGGAAGAAAATATTGCTATTTCTTTAGCTACCAAACGAGATCTGGGTAATCTCCGCCTTGCATCATGGGATATAGGGTTGCCTCGAGCTGGTAAAATTAGCTCTCGAGCTTAGCAAGTGCCGAGTCGGAGCCGAGGATCAGCTCCGAACCCATCCAGCAAGAAAGAAGGCGAGAGAAGACAACTAACATGGAATGTTATGGTAGGTACATAACTTCTAATTTTGTCATTAATGGTTTTGTTTCATTGCCTACTGGAAAATCGTTCAAACAAATTTAAAATGCGCTCCAAGTCTAACAGGTGCGCTGTATATACAAGGAATATAATTTAATAAAGTCAGCAAGGTGTATCAAAGAACACATGTATGTTTCTATTTTTGTGTGCAAGGGCCTATGATTTGAAAACAGCCCAAAGGTAATATTTATCCACCGCTGACCAGATGCATTTTCTTTGGATGTGGTGTGGGTTTCAGTGCTGTTTCAATGGATGTGAGTTTCAAGGGCAGAGAAGTTTTAATGCCAAGTCTATTTTCATTGCGAGACAGTATTGCTTTATTTAGCAGATATCTATTAGTGTTTCTGCATTGTGCTATAAAATCCATATAATCATTGTAGAAGTAAAGCAATATGCACATTAGTGTTTATGGTAAATGGGGCAAAATAGTCAGGTAATGGGACATTGGAATGGCTGCAGGGGGACTCTGGTGCCATATTTTGGTTGTCTGTTCTTTAGTTTGCATTTGAAAGCTCGTATCTCACAATTCCATTGGAGTGGGTGGGGTTACGTATTTACAAATGCAAATTTTATGTTAATCGGTGTACAGATTTGTTCCCATTTTTCATGGGCCTTGTCCAAAATGTGTGTGTGTGTGTGTGTGTGTGTGCGCACATATATTGTATATGTGTTTTATAATACACACACACACACATATATATATATATATATATATATATATATATATATATATATGTGTGTGTAAATCATCTTTCTGAGCATTTTGCATTTGCTTATGGACTTTATATGGATCAACTGCAAAAAGTCATATGGAGGCACAATATCACTTCAGTGATGTAGAGGGATAAATCCCTGACTACTTTCTATGTGACCTGGGCTTGATTAGCTGCTCAGGTGCCTGATGGAGCTCCAGGGACGGATGGGCATGCTTATATCAGTGGGAGGGTGGCAATATGGAAATCTCCTATGATAATCCATGGTGGAGATTGTGAATGTTACTGTGAGGAGGCATGGTCCAAAGATGAGGTAGGATGAGCCTGGCTGAGCCATTTCTGAGGCCAAGTGGGATGTAGCAACATTCCCCTTGCATGCTCACCCCTTGGAAATAACCATGTCACCATGAGGGAAAAAGGATTGGGTAGGGCATGCAAAGAACCCTCCCCCTCTCAAATGGATGCAAAGATGGCCCTCTCTTCAGGACAGGATGTGGGGGGCTGCATGGCTGGGCTGGTCAAGTAATGGATGGAGAAAAAAACACGGGGACTCACTATGAAGATACTATGTTTTTATTTTATTTATTTTATTTTACATTTGTTGACTGGGATAGTCCAACTAGATGCATGTCCAATTTCAGCGGAGGCCCGGGGAGAAAAGTTCCAATGGTAAGCAGATACAGCATTACATAATACCAGCATTACATATTACAAACAGACTGTTTACAGAGATTACATAAGTAAGCAAGTTAAGTTCCACAGGTTAGAGTTAATCCTGAGCGTAAGTCAGGATTAAATTTAAGATGCTTAACAGATTTTTACACATTCTAGAGAGAGTTAGCCATGCTTGATACAGTGGCATAGCCAGTTAAGTGACAAATGTTGTTTGAGTCTAGTTTTAAATTGACCTAAGGTGGAAAGTAAGGTAATATCAGCTGGAAGAAAGTTCCAGGATTTACTTACAGAGTTTGCAAAGAGAGAGTCACTGGCTGTGTTATTAATTTTGCTAGTCTGAATTAGTAGTTTGTTAGAGGATCAAAGCGGTCTAGGATTGTTATAGGGGGTGATAATATTTTTAAGTGCGGGAGTATTGTCCGGATTATAGAGGATTTTATAGGCCATAATCAGTTGGTTATACTGGATTAGGCTGGGTAGTTCATGCCACCCAAGCTGGTTTAGATTGATGCAATGATGTGTCCTAAATGGCAGCCCAGTGGCAAACCTGGCAATGTGGTTGTAGCAAATTGAGAGTTTGTTAAGGACAGTCTTGCATATAGAAGGGTTGAAAGAAGGTGAGAGCAAGCTATGGCAATTTTAGCTGGAGGGGTTAGGAAGGCTTTTATTCTGTAAAGTGACCCTAGTTTTTTATTGATGGTTTTGATAGTTTGGTTAACATGTAGGTCGAATTTTAGATTATTATCTATGATGACAACTAATAGTTTTGTAGAGGGGTCAGGGGAGATTATTGTGCCATCGTTTGAATTTATGGTAAAGGTGAAAGCGGTAGACCTACGTGTTGGTGAAAATAACAGCATTTTAGTTTTTTTGGGATTTAGGATCAGATGACGTTCAGAAAGCCAGTTTTCTATTCTATTAAAGGTGGTTTAGGTAGCTGACCATAACTCTGTTGGAGATGTGGTCAAGCAAATCAGAGTAGAGTCATCAGCATATTGGATACAGCTGACTTTTGGGATGACAGTATAACGGTCGTTAATGAAGATGGAGAACATCAAGGGCCA
Source organism: Protopterus annectens (assembly GCF_019279795.1). NCBI lineage: Eukaryota > Metazoa > Chordata > Ceratodontiformes > Protopteridae > Protopterus > Protopterus annectens. The sequence continues at coordinate 13,954,073 of NC_056729.1, read as the reverse complement.
TAGTGTAGAGCCTTGTGGTACTCCAAGGGTGTTAGGTAGAAGGTTTGAGAGTTTGTTCTGCCAGAGGACAGCCTGCTGTCAACCATTCAGGTAGGAATGAAATCACTGAAGAGCTCTAGTATCTAGACAGAATGTTTGCAGGGTGTGGATTAAAAGTTGGTGATCAATCATATCGAATGCCTTGGAAAGATCCAAGAAGAGGGCTGAGGATATATAATTATTGTTGCGATTATGGTTTATGGTGTTGGTAAAGGCTAGGAGGGCTGAAGTAGTGCTGTGATGAGGAAGGAAGCCATGCTGAGTGTCTGCCATAAGATGATTCTGGATTAGGTGGTGCATGAGTTGTCTATGAATACATTTTTCCATAATCTTTGCAAGTGGAGAGAGTATAGCTATTGGCCTATAATTGGAGACGTCAGTAGAGCTGCCTCCTTTGTGAAGTGGGATTACATAGGATATTTTCCAAATGGTAGGAATTTTAGCTTCTACTATGGTTCGATTGATTAGTATTGAGACAGGGTAAGCAATAGCATCAGCTGATTTTTGTAGGTACTCGGCAGGGAGTTGATCAGCAGAAAGTGGTAGTGGGTTTTAATTTTTTGATCAAGGTACGGATAAGTGAAGTGGCGACTGGTTGGAAGCTGAATGCAAGTAGGTTTCTAGGGGTGCTACTTTCAGGACCAGGTGAGCTAGGAGGTAGTTGGCTAGCTAGGGCTTGAATTGTCTCCGTAAAGAATCAGTTAAAACTGTTAGAAACATCTTCAGGGGTTTTATCAGTAGTAGCAGCAGGGATTGGGGTTGAAGTTTGTCCAGGATGTAGTAGATTATTTAAACCTGCCCAAAATGTCTGAGGGTTATTTTGATTTACTGTCTGTAAATTACAGTAGTATTGTTTTTTGTCTTGTAAAATGGATTTTTTAGTTTCGTTCCTGGATTGCCTGTATTTAATGTGATCTTGGGGGTCTTTAGAAGAACACCATAAAGCCCATGCTTTGTTTCTAAGGGTAATTTTGAGTTTAGACTCTTTAGAAAGTCATGGCGCAGTTTTTGCCTTTGTTCTCTTTGAACAAACAGGTGCATGCAAATCAAGGATCTCAAGGAATTTGTTGTTAAAGTATGCTACTGCTTCCTCTAAGGGGAGGTGTTTTAGAATAGACCAATTACATGAGTTTAGTTCTTGTTGGAATTTGGCAAGGTCAAAGTTTATATTGTTTCTAACCTTTATGAGTAAGGGTTGTTAGGAATTAATGACTTTGTGCTTAATTACATATGTGAGAAGGTGATTGTTTAGGCCATTAGGGAGGGTACCAGAGGTGTACAGTTGGGAGTGACTATTTAAGAGTACCCAGTCAAGTATGCTTTCTTTTTGGTTGGGTTTACCTATCCTGGTAGGGGTGGATATGATTTGTGTAAATGCATGCAAGTTAATATGGGTGGTTGGGGATTCTGAGGAACAGGTACCCCAGTCTATGTTAAAGTCTGCAATAGTAGGGTTTCTTGGGGGTAGTGACATGATAGCCATTGCAGTATATCTTCAAGTGTAGATATATTGTTACCTGGAGGTATGTACATACAGATGATATTAATGCATTTATTTTTATTAAGTTGCAATTTGGTGGCAAGAATCTCCGAGTTATTAATCTGAGGTGGTTGTATTACATCTATGGTTACATTCATCTCAGATTTATAGAGTACAGCTACCCCACCCCCTTCCTCGAAGCATGATCCAGCCTGTGTATGTTGTACCCAGGTGGTAACACTTCATTGTCTGTAGTGTTAGGTTTTGACCAGGTTTCAGATAAACAGAGAATCTCAGGGGAGTGGACATCCAGACGTGCATGCAATTCATGCACCTTGTTATTAATGCTTCTAATATTGAGATGACAGGCTAGGAGAGAGTTAGTTGGCCTATTAATTGTAGGTTAGTAGCTTAGATTGCAAGTAGAGGGGGTATGTGTATCTGAAGTGGGTGGGCCAGGGTTGGGGTGAATATCACCACCAAGTATTAGGTTCAGTCTATACTTGGTGATGAATTTCAGGAATTTGTTTATTAGTTTGTGGTAGTGTTTGGATCTAGAGCTAATGTGCCTGGGGTTGAGATGTTGATGGACATGAGTCAAACTTATAGAAACATGCACCTGCTAAAACTGTGGGTGCTCTGACTTTACACTTTTTTTCAGGCATCAAGATTATGTCCTCCCCACACATGAGTTTTTGCAACCCCACACCAAGTAATGTTTATATATACATGCATACATATATATCTGAATGTGTGTGTACGTGTGTATGTATCTATATTATATATGTATGTATGTATTTATAGGGCTCTACTCATCAATATCTAAACTCAAAAATATTGACAAAATTGAATTTATACTAAGGAAGGATTTATAAGCTTTCCCCAGTGTTGTGTTACTTCGGACTTGGTATATATAATTAGCTGGGGGTGGGGTACATCACCAAATGTCCACAAATCTAAGCACATCCAAAACCACTGTTTTTGCATGGAGGCAAGCTCCCCTGCTAATTATATATAACAACTCAGATCGCACAGCTGGAAAAGGGTATTAATCTTCCTTGGTATAAATTAAATTTTATCAATATTGTTGTGTTTAGATATTTGTGAGTGTAGATGCTTTTCATTTTAGATATTTTTTGTTGACATAACATGTTTAGATATTATTGTTTGCGTAGACCTGTATTAGTTTTGCAGCATTGTGGAAAAGAGTAAATCCCAGTAAGGGTAAACCTTAAACCCTGCGCAAGTGTGATCTCAGAATAGAGCCAGTATGTATATAAAGCATTCCAGGAGTCAAAGTTTCAAATAATAAACTTTGAATCTTTCTGCTTCAAAAGAAGATATTGAAACTCAGTATATTAGTTAACCTTTTACATTTAAAATAGTAATTAAGCAAGTGGATAGATCCTTACTTACAGCTGTTAAGCCCAGAGTTTTGCAAAATGGCACGATGTTTACTAAGACGTTAAGACACAAAGCATTTAAATAATTCTGTCGATAGTTTATCAACCATGCTGCTGCAATTACAGAACAGATGCTGAACAGTTTGTATGCAAGTCAAAAACAATTCCATGTAAACTGATCCATATTTCACACACTGTGTATTAATGGCTGCCATTAAGTTTGCTTAGCTAGAGTGCACAAGTCTTGTGCATGATACCATGTACACTTATTTTGTAATATGTTTGTAGTTTGTGTACTAAGGATATTTGTTTTATTTTAAATTTAACTGGGTAGTCCCACTGAGCCACAGACTCCTTTTCGGGGTAATCTAAACTACATACCCACTCCACGTAGATTAGATTAATGGATTACGTGTGTGTGTGTGTGTGTGTGTGTGTGTGTGTGTGTGTGTGTGTGTATAAACACATGTGTATATGAGTGGGTGTGTATATGTATATATATATATATATATATATATATATATATGTGTGTGTGTGTGTGTTACCATGTATACAGAGGCATTAAGCATAAAAAGTAAATGTTATCCCATCTTTACAAAAATCTGAAATTAAATAAATATTCATGAGACCAATGTATTGCTCTGTTTTGTTGTCTGTTCATTATATTACTCCCCAGCTTTGACAAAACTGCATCTCCCTATTTGGCTCCATGGTATTCTTTGGCTCATGGTATTCTTTGAATGTTTCCAGGACTCCATTAGAGACAGTAGAATACATAAATCTCTCCTTTTTGTCTGTTTTGAAGACTGGAATTAGTGGAGGGGATAGCAGTTTTAAGTAATAAACTGTGCCAGGTATAAGCTGTATAAAAGTGACTGTGAAAACATATTTGGTGACAAATGTCTTCATGAACTTGTGGCAAAGCAGAGCTTAGATTTGAAGTTACCTGTTGCTATCTCTCAGTGGGACAGTATAGGGCATCATTTGACCAAGAAGAAGAGTCCTCCTCTGCATAGCTTCACTCTTACTTCACCCTTTATATCTGCTATTCATATTGGGGTCTTGGGTATCTCTTTATCAGGGACATACTTCATTTTGTCTTACAATTCTCATTTTTCTTTCAGCTGCAGTTTCTGTCTTTGTAATTATTACTTTTGTATGTTTTTTTTATTATATGTGTCTAATTTGATTGTGACTGTTCACGTTTATTCCTTCCTTTTGAACTGATGGTGACTTGATTGTGCTACCTAGGGAAATGGCCACAGTACTTGTAGTAGGCAGAAGGCAGACTGTGTGTGAGACTTGGTACCTTCGTAAGTGTTTGGAAAATTGAATTTCCTTCAAGCTGTTTAACACATTTATAGGATCTGTAGCTCTGATCTGAATCAGACCTGTCTTTCTATATTAGATAGGGGGCTAGAATGTATGGTTGTCCCTGACGTTGAAATTCCTATTATCCTGTAGATCCAGTGGTGATATTGAACAATGGAAGTAAATATACATACATACATACCTGTATTGGCATTCTCTCTGTATTTTGAACAAAACTGCTCATAATTGTGAATTTGAAGTATTGTTCTCTGTCATCATAACTCCTTCCACTGTATCTATAATGTTTCACACAGGCCAAGAATGGCTTTTGCAGCTATATGAATTTGGTGTATTGATTCTGATTGGCTGGTAGAACTGCTATTGTAACAGACAATGGGAATTAACTTTACAAATTCATATAAGCACATTTGGTACACTTTGCCAATTAGATGATTTTTTAATGGGGTTGGCGGGTCATATTGGCTTGGCACAGCAGTGTTGAAATACACATTTATAAGTTAGTGAACTCAGAGGTGGATTTCTGTTCTTAGAGAATGCCAAGACTTCCATTTTTAACAAGTTGTTGTTAAAGATATTAAGGACATGATAGTACTTTAAGGCTAGATGTTTGCCTGTAGTGGTAGATCATAATTACAAAACTCTATTTTAGTACAGCTTGAATATATTTTAATTTGTTGTGGTGTTTCATTTGTTTGGGAGATAATGGGCTTTTATCAGGAATAATTGTGTAAGTCTCAATAGAGCAGGAATGCTGTTGTCTGTTATCAGGGACCAAGGCAGTTGACACCATCTATCTGCCAGTCAGTGCTGTGTTCTTGCAGGCCCCATTGACTTATGAATGCACTGCCACATGACAGAGCAGATGTGGGTACCTGGTGCTGTGGCCAAAATGAGTCACATTACAATAGTTCAGATTCTCTGGTGGAGAAAGATATTAAAAAGCAGTAGGTGGACACAAGGGTGAGTCATTTGCCTTTGTTGTAATGTCAGCTCTTTCCCTGGCCCATCTTAAGGCCTACCCCATGAACTTCCCTCAGCAAGTTGTGAATTTTAGAGAAAGTCTTTGTCTCCTTAGGAATGCATTTATATATATAATATAACTGTCTACCATGTCTGATTTAGTTTGTCCATACTAGATTAATCACTTTTCCTCCATGTTTGTTTGTGGGAATGCTGCTGTGTGAATTCCATGGGGCATATAACACACATACACATTATCTGTCCTGCTTTAACATTAGTATTTCCACCTGGAACCCTTATATTGTTTTTTTTTGTTTTGTTTTTTTTTTGGGGGGGGGGGGGGATGACCACTTGTAAGATAACATAATACCTAATTGTCTTCTTATTCTTTGACTTAAATACTCCTGATACATTGTCATTTTCCCATTTTGCTGCCTATTTGTTTCCCTCTATATGTATTAGTGTAAGAGCAGACTGTGGATTGGGGGTACACATTCTTAGTATGGCCCTACTCATGCCTTCTTCTCCTTCAACTTGAGTTAACAGTTCTGTAAGCTATTTGGGTGGGTATGATTCCCATGCACTCTTCAAACCAAATCCATGCATGAGACTCTCACATTTTTGGATGTCTGTGAAGAGCTGTCTGTATTGAAGGATATATACTTATCCTTAATAAGGCAGTTGTGTGACTTTAATATATTTTCCATTCTGATTTATGAGTTGTCATTTTTAACATTTGTACAGCGCTTGCTTTTAAGACATTGAGTTAAATAACACTGCGTCCTGCTGAGTTGTATAGCAGCAGAAAGGAGAGGGAGAGACTTTGCTTGATTATAAGTACCTCCGTTTGCTCTCTTTGATTTGATTTTGCTTGCCGCACTTTATTCTAGTCGTTTTTATAAGCTACTGCTTTTAATTTAACTGTATTATGTGAAATATCGCTTACTGCACTTTATTTAGTAGTTTTACAACTTAATTCAAGTGTATTTACTATTGTAGGCTACACACTCAAGTGCGTTAGCCTTTTTGTGCTTTAGAAATGAATTTACTGCTGTATTTACTGTATTTTTGATTTAAAAAAAATTCTATCTGCTTGCTCATTTCCTGCCTTTTTCTCAAACTAGAATAATCCGGATATCAAATTTGCTGATTTCAGGACTGTATTTGGGTTTCTGAGCTGTCCAGACCTTGCTGAGATAGAAGGAAGTCTTTGAGCGTATCAGTGGGAGTGGTAAGCTCTGAGCAGCCTATCTATCGCCAGAGGAGTGGTTTCCAGCTTAGGAATTGTATCTTACTGGCTGTTTTGGGCTGCTTTCTATCCCTTTTAACTTTCTGCTTTAAAAACCTGTGTTTGCACGGGTTTGGGCGTCTCGCAGTGCTGCTAAGCTAGGGTAAACTATTACTGAAGCCAGAAAATCTACTCTTCAAATTTTCCCTTAGATCTTGCTAGCTTTCTCATTTTTGCACTTCAACTAGATAAATTAAGACCAGCACTTGCTCAGAACTAATTTCAACAATTACTGTAGTGTATATACTGCTACCAGCACTAAACTCTTCACAAAGGAAAATAAGATAACAGCTCCAGTACTTAATATATTGAGCATCTAACCAGGCATGTCTAAAGGTCAGTTCCCTGTGCTTTTTCCTGTCAACCTGGTGAACTTGGGCATCCTGAGGCAGTGTGGCAACTGCCTCATGTACACAGACAACCCCCTCCTTTTTATCTCCAAATACTATGACTTGTGAGAGATGCACATATATAACCAAACTAGAAGCCAAAACTGGATTAGCCAGTCAAGAGGAGAAGGTTAACACCTGCACCACATCACATTCAACACACAGCCCTCCAGAACATACACCACCACAGCTACCACATAGTAACACAAAATACATACCTACTTTCATGGGGGCTCTCAATAAAAATCTGCCCAAACAACAGTGACCTCCGAGGCAGAAATGCAAACAACCACCACATCCCCGCACAAACCATGAAACACATAATTCACATAAACAGTGTGCCACTCAACCAAAGCCCCTATGACAAAACAACTTACCCAATACACTAGTCATGAGTGACTCAATATTGAGGCACACTGATGTCCCACTCAATAGGCTGAATAAGGAGAAAGTTACGGTCAGCTGCCTGTCAGGTGCCAGGATCCGCCACATAATGCACGCATGTAGGTCACTCCACAGCAGGTACAGATATGAGTGCGTCATTGTCCATGTTGGTGTGAATGACCTAAGACATACCTCCCTGGACTACATGAAAAGAGATGTTGAAGAGCTCTTGGATCTTGTAGCCCAGGCAGATATGACCCTAGCTCTGAGTAGCATCCTCCCGTCACCCAGATTGATATTACAGTACCAACAGAAAATGATCGACTTTCGCTATTGGCTAAGTTTATGGTGTCATTCAAAGGGTATCCAGTGTCTGTCTGCCTGGGATGACATGATCGACAGACCTCAATGCTTTGCCAGAGATGGCCTGCAACTGTCACCCCTGGGATTCCGGATACTGGCCAAGGCTCTTGCTACCCCTCTAGTGCCTCTTTTGGGCAATGTCCGAAAGACAAAATTACCCCTGAAACAGCTACAAGCAAACAAAATCTGAGGGTTATACTACTCACTGCTAAAAGCCTAAATCTCAAAATGCACTCGCTCAAAGCACTCCTTAAAATGGAGAACATCGACATATGTGCAGTGACCGTGACCTGGTTCAGGGCTGCGGAGAGCACCCCAGCACTTGTTGTTGTGTCTTTTGGCTTTTCCCAGTTAGGGGTTGCCACAGCGGAACTTCGGTCTGCTAATGATTGGTAGTTGATTTTTACGTGCCGAGTTACCAGCCCTGACGCACAACCTTCAATGAAGGTACGCCCATTCATCATATGTCCACGCAGAAGACGCTCTAGCTGAGAATCGAACCAGACAGCGTCTTACTGTGAGGCGACAACGCTACCCCAGCTCTAAAGTGTTATAATTCATATCACACCTTTCGGCCCCGTAATCTGGACCGAAGCACTAACGGAGGAGGTGTCTCCATATTCATAAAAGATATTCTTACCTCCAGACTAGTAGCTGAACATAACGCATCAGAGATACTTTAGGTACAGCTTACACTGGGTAAAACTGCAGTCCAGGTTGTAGCCTGCTGTAGATCTCCCACCATGTCCCAAGACTCCTACTCCACATTCCTAAACACACTGGAAAATATTAGGGTACAACCCAATACCCTTATACTGGGAGACTTTAACTACCCCTCCATTAACTGGGAAAATTACTCATGTACCAACACACTTGCTCAGCGTTTTCTGGAATTCATTAATTCCATTGCCCTGGACCAACTCATTCTTACCCCCCACCAGGTGTAGAAACATCCTTGACCTGATCATTACCAACATGAGCAACCGTTGCTTTACACCCGAAATCAACTCCTTCCTGGTCTAATCTGACCAGAAGCTTATCACCATGGACATCCACACCCCTGCTAAAGGAAACCACAGTAAAAAACTTCTCCAAAGCCAATTTTGGGCTTCTAAAAACAGAGATGGCAAACTTCACGATGCCCACGCAAGTGGAAAATAGGTGCATGACTGCTGAATCATACACAGATGCGCACTGTATGAGCACATACACAAGTGCATGAAGTGGGCTATACCAAACAGAACCAAGATGCTTTCCTCCAAAAAGAGGAAGCCAATCTGGTGGTCCCCTACCATAAATAAACTCTACAACAAAAGAAAAAAAGTATTGCAAAAAAGAGTGAAATCTCAAGACTGGAAAAACTCCCTTGTTAGCCTCAGCAAAAAACCGAGATCCCTCATCAAATCATCTAAAGCTAGCTACGAAAACAAAATTGCTGCAGATTCTAAAGACAACCGCAAGGCATTCTATAGCTATGTCAAGAATCTACATGGCAAGACTCAGATCTGCTCTAAGTTACAGCACAATGGCAATACATACATACACATAACCAACTGTTATTGCCAACATATTGGCCAGCAGGTTCAGTGCAAACTTTACCTCCCTTTCACCCCCTAAAGGGCCCATCACAGTACCTGAGAAATGCCAAGTCCTATCATTACGGCTACAAAGGTAAAAACAGCACTGTCTAAAGCCAAGAATACAGCTTCCATAGGACCTGATAATATCCTGGGCTGTGTTCTACATGAACTACAAAATTAACTGGCACCACACCTGAGTACCATGTTCAATCACAGCCTCATTTTAGGCTTTGTTCCTACCGAATGGCCCACTGCTACAGTCATCCCACTCCACAAAGGTGAAACGACTACAGACCCTGGGAACTACTGCTCCATCAGCCTGACTAGTCTGATATGTAAGGCTATGGAGTGCTTCATCATGGACCTTATTAACAGGGACATAGGGAATCTCCAAACTCTGGACCCCAAGCAGTTTGGATTTGTGAAAGGTAGATCATGCCTACTCAACCTGATAGACTTTTTCAAGTCTGTCACCAGAGCTGTAGATGAGGGCAAAGTACTTCACACAGCATATCTACATCTCGCAAAGGCCTTCAACACCATCCCTTACTCAGGAATCATAGATAGACTCACTAAACTAGGCATAAACCGTTATGTCACGAGATGGGTTTCTAAATGGTTCACTGATAGAACCCACACTGTAAAAGTAGCAGACTCTAAATCTGACTACCGACCGAATACAAGTGGCATTCCACAGGGATCGGTTCTAGGTCCACTCCTATTCGGCATCTACTTCTCAGAAGTCCAAGCCAACACAAAGGGATTCTGGTTGACCAAGTTTGCAGACGACTGCAAACTGGAAGCCATTATTGATTCTCCAACTGATGTAGACATCCTACAACAAGGCCTCACTGAGACCAATGACTGGTGTCAGAACCATGGCCTTAAGCTCAATGCCAAAACGTGCATTGTCATTCCCTTTGGGAAAAATTCAGTGCCCATGAACTACCACATAGGCGGTAGTCCACTAAACACTGAAGGTGTGATGAGAGACCTGGGGACACAGTTTAACAGCAACCTCTCCTTTGAGAACCACATTGCCACTGTTGTCAGAAAGACCTTCTATGTAGCACATCTTATTACAAAAGGTTTCTCATCCAGGAAGAAAGAGGTCATGGTCCCTCTTTACTCGTCCCTCATTAGACCTATTATAGAATATAACACCCCATTTGGTAGATACCTCAGTAGACATCTACAACAACTGGAAAGGCCATAAAAATACCTAACTAAGAGGATCTTAGGGCTTAGACATATGCCCTACATGGGCAGACTCAAAAAAAACTCCAGCTATACTCCGTCTCATATCGCCTACTTAGAGGCTATCTCTGCTTGGCCTTCAAAGCCATGTCTGACCCAGAGCTGTTAGATATGCTACACCTAAAGAAATCCCAATCTCTCCGCTCCACAGGCTCTAGTGATCTAAACCTCATTACCACAATAAACAGAACATGCTGGAGGGACAGGTTCCTAACCCAGAGACGTCCCATACTCTGGACCAAACTCCCCATTCACGTCAAGCAGAGCACTTCAATGGCCCTCTTCAAGAGAGATCTTGACAAGTGGATGGGCAATAGGAAGTTCACACTAGGGATCGCTTTGATGGCCCTGCTTGACAGGGACACTGGGAACTAACTTCAGGCAGCATTATGCCAGGGAACCTTCTTGGGCTAGGCTTGTGTAGACTCCAGGGCGATTAGCCTAGTACACACCTATGAAGATTTGTGTAGCCCATATATTCTGACATCATAGACTTTACTAGAGGATATCCAAGAGATGATAAAAGCGTCTTCTGTTGAGAGATGAGAACAGGATACTTAGTCTCTAGTATCTTATATGGAAAAGGACCTGTGTGTGTCAACATATCAAATAAACCATGTAATAAGAGGACAATGTTACAGAGTAGCACAGACTTCTACTTAGCTGTTGTGTAGAGCTTAGCTGTTGTGGTGTAGAGCATAAGGCATCATCAGTGGGACACAAGGTGCATCATCTCTTTGCAGAGAAGTTGTGAGCACCTCATCTAGAATAATGTGTGGAACTCTGAAGGCTGCTTCTTGAAGGAACATATAAACAACAGTAGTTTGGGTGAATGGAATAAAAGTTGCATATAATCTGTAGCAAAAGCTATGCTAAGAGAAGCTGCAAAAGTGTACTTTCTTGTATGGTTTTGAAGAAATGAGTGAGTTGCAATATTAGAAAAAGTAAGTAATTCAGAAATCCAAAGCTCTTGTTGCCCGGGTCTTTGGTGATTAAGATCAGTGATAACTGTTCCATTATCTGGTTAAAAAACGTGCATGTGGGTACTGTCCTTCAAAAGTAAAAAATAGATATGATGTTGGGGCACAATTTCAAGGTGTAAGATGGGCATCTTAAGAGAAACACAAAACTGTGTGTGTGTTTTTATATATGTATAGTAAATAGATAAATATAAGTAGAGGGAGCAGTGAACAACTGAAAGCGGTGGTAGGATCAAAAGCAGCAGTGGAATTTATTGTGAGGGCACTGTTTTGTAGGGTTGAGAGAAGTAAGTTTTAGTTTAGTAGGAGTTTTAGCTTATTAAACAAGTATTGGACAATGGCAGACCAAGGGGGGCAAACATTTCCTTATCCATTTTTAGAATGTCTTCCTTTGTAATAACTGTCGCTTTTCAACCATTTGGCATTCTTTTGGGTAGTCAGACTGAGTGTGTCTGCAGTACAGGCAGAAACCCTTCCCCTTTGCATTACTGCCTGCTGATAATATGAGATTTGCTGTCTTTGGTGCCTTTTTAGGCCAACAACGACTAGTCTCCTTATGAGCATAGCCATGTGACCCACAAATTTGGTTTATATGGAGGGTGACTTACTCTCTCTGCCCATTAGAGACATAGCCACCACACCATCCATTGGCCCAAGTTGCACTTAGAGTTAGGAAGGAACTCTGCTTCATACAAATGGGGAGCCTATTCCAGAGAATGGGAATTCCCCGAGAGACATATCTGTCTGTCCAACATGTCCTATTTTCTATCACAAGAAAAATGTGGGTCTTTTAATCCAGTAGTTCTGATGATGATCATAATAGGGTCCAGAGATGCCTTGTATATCATACAAAGTTCACTTCTTAGAAGTCTGTATGATAACATGTAAAGACACAGGGGTTTGAGGCAATCAGTGTAGGATATTGCGTTTATTCCCTGTATTCTTTTTGTAAGGTGCCTTTGTGGATATTCCAGTTGCTGCCTGTGTCTGGTTAGGTACATATCAAAGGGGGCATGTATTTTACTCTATGATAGGCCTGATAAGGGCCAAGTTATGACTTCTCTGGACCTAGAATCCATGCCTTTACTTATAAGCTGAGCAGTGTAGAAGGATTCTCCTTTTATCTTGGACACATCCTGGTCAAAGGCTAGGTTACTATATATACGAGTTTCCAGCTGTATGACTAATGAATCAACATTTAGGGATGTTTTATTGATGACATAGTTACCCTGGGTGGCCAACTTCCCAAAATATACTATAAGCATTTCTTGAAAATGGGTTTTGTTCCATGTCTTTGGCCCCAAGTGTTTGTCTGTATTAGACATTCCTGAATGGTGATCTCATCTTGGGGAGATTCAATGACTGCTCCCAGTTTACAGTAATCTGTGAACTTGGTCAGCCAGTGGCCTCTAACATTGGTTTTGACCTCCAAGATGTAAATGCCAAAGAGGAGCAGGCCCAGCACAGAGCCCTGAGGGACTTCACTATTGACTGGCCTCTTTGTGGAGGTGGCCTCATTGATCCTAACTTCTTAGGTCCTCTCTGAGAACAAGCTAGCCATCCAGCATGTTACAAAGGGTTTTTTGCCTAGTTCCATAAGTTTGTTGACAATGCCTGAGTGGAGTATTGTATCAGATGCTTTAGCTAGATCTAGGTAGGCAGTATACACCACTTTCCCTCCATCCATTGTTTTAGTGACCTTTTCAAAGAAGTCCATCTGGTTCACTAGGCATGACTTTTCTTTGACAAAGTCAAACTTTGACGGATCCAGTGTCTGGATGTCTCCTGTATCATTGTTGAAAATTTCCTTGATAATTGTTTCCATGGCTTTGCAAATACGACTAGTCAGACTAATGAATCTAGTTTCCAGGATGTGTTGAAGGCCCACCCGTATGAAGGGGGATAAACATAGTCCTCCATTCTCATAATGTCTGCTCTATTGAAAAAGAACAGTGTGCTGTTTTCAGTACACACTTTACATTTACTTGCTTTTAGAAATAAAAACTGTGTGCAGTTTAAAGTATAAGTGGTATATCTTTTAAGAACATACCTGGAGCAAGCTATCTTTAGTAACAGTGTTATCTGGTATAGCCCCGGTCCGCCCTGCCCCCAAATTCTACCCGCCCCCAGTACTGCAACATTAATTGTGCCCTCACCCCACCCCCTCCCTTAATCCAATCACAACCTGTGTGTTACTGATACCGCCCTTCTGCTAAACTACTCATCCCTCTCCTACCCTAATATATTCCTATACTTTACAGCTTCCTCTTCTACTCCAACATCATAGCTCATAACCACTTATTTGCTAATTGTTCTAAACACCTTATTTTGTGCACTGTCCTAACAGTAGCAATGATATCATCCAAATTTTTCTCACCACTCTATTTACTAATAATGCTCTATATACCTTACCACCTCACCACATATGAAAACCTACTCTATCTAGAATGTAAATGCCCAAAGTCCCAAACCTCTACCACTGTTGCTCTTTAGAAGCTAGAACATTTTAATAGTATACTTTCACCTAAAGCCATACCCGCAAATAATATCATTCTCTCAGATCCAGTTGCATTAGCCAGAAAAACAGGCAATATCTTAAGCTTATAAATAAAATTCTGAAACTCATAAGCAGATTGAACTACAACCTTAACAAGGATGGTGGCATCCACCCTAACCCTGGGCCATCCTCACCTGACAACCCTCACCCAAACCCTAACATTGCCACACCTGCTGACTCTAGCTCTGTGGCTAACAATTCTACCTACTTCACTCTGTTAAATAAGCACCCATACTCTTTTCTGGCCTGACATCTTAACATCAGAAGCCTAAGATAATAAAATCCACTACCTCCATGCCCTCCTAGCTGTCCACTTCCCAGATATTCTCTGCCTTAATGAAACCTGGTTAAAACCAGCAACTAAAGGCACAGAAGTAACTCCTCCAGGGTATAACATCCTTAGGTTGGACACGACATCCAAGAAAGGTGATGGGGTAGTTGTATTATTTAAGTCCAACCTTACAGTAACTATTGACACCTAACAACCTCCCCAAGTAAATAATGCTGAAATTCTCATCACTAAAATACAAATAAATAAAAATAAATGTAGATATATTGTCAACATTTATATACCCCCCTGGAAAGAATGTCACCACCCTACAACATATTCTACACTGGCTATTCTGCAACTATCCCCAAGAAACCATAGTCTTAGGTGACTTAACATTGACTGGAATACCTGTTCCTCCAAAGTCTCTAGTAACCACATAAACCTTCATGGGTTTACTCAGACCATATCCTTCCCCACTAGGTATAGCAAAAACAAAGGCAAAGGTAATATCCTAGACTGGATCCTGACCAATCGTGACCCATAGATGTACAGTTCAGGTACTCTACCCGATCTAAGTGATCATTGCCTTACCTATATCATCAGGCATAAAGCTGATAATCCCTATCTCCACACCTATAAAGTGACATGTAACAAAAAAAACTTTAACCTAGACAACTTCCTGAATGATCTCAAGGCATACAACTGGTCAGAACTTAAACGACTCCCACTAGGATGAGGCCATGGCTGCCTTTAATACTAAATTCCTCACTATCCTTAACTCACATACCCCTATCCGCACTACCCGTGCCAAAACTAAAACTGCCCCATGGCTAACTAGACTTACAAAAACCAAAATAACTCATAGAAATAAGGCATGGACCACTTGGTATGCTGCTAAAGACTGAATAGATCAGGTCAGATACCAACAACTAAGGAATGACACTAGAAAATCCATCATATTAGACAAAAAAAAATACTAGTATACCCACCTGCAACAAAAGCATCAAAACAAACCTCAAAAGTTCTGGGCTGGAACAAACAACCTCATCCATCCAGGCTGTAACACCACTCCTACCTCATCAGCAGCCCTTGACAAAACACCAGAGGCAATTGCTAACACATTCAATTGCATCTTTACTGAAACTATCCAGGCACTAGCCACCCAACTCAATCCTACCCACCCCAACCCCTTCCACCTTACCCCCCCCCTGCTTTAACTCAGACAATACTACAGATAGCTCAAATCTTCCCAAGACTCATCTCTCCTTTAGCTTTCAACCTATCCCTACTACCCTCATCCGTGCCCTTCTCAAAAAACTAAAACTCACTACTCTAGCAGCTGACCACCTCCCTGCTGAGTACCTGCAATTAGCCACAGACACCATTGCACTCCCAGTCTCTATCCTCATTAATAGAGCCATCTCTGAGGCAACCATTCCATCAATATGGAAAATATCACATGTAATACCCCTACATAAAGGAGGTAGTTCCATAGAACTGTCCAACTTTAGACCCTTAGCCATTCTGTCAACACTAGCAAAAATCTTGGAAAAATGTGTCCACAAACAACTAATGTACTACCTCAACCAAAACAAACTGCTGGCAGACTCT
Source organism: Protopterus annectens (assembly GCF_019279795.1). NCBI lineage: Eukaryota > Metazoa > Chordata > Ceratodontiformes > Protopteridae > Protopterus > Protopterus annectens. Next base: position 13,938,179 of record NC_056729.1, on the reverse strand, counting down.
CAGCATGGTTTCAGACCACACCATAGTACCATATCGGCTCTCTTATCTTTCACCAATGTCATCAACCTTAATCGAAACAAAAACAAACTATCATCAGCACTCCTTGTTGACCTTTCTAATGCCTTCGATATGGTTAACCATCAGCTACTGCTCAGTACCCTGAAAGCTGTCTTCTTAGACCATCACTCACTACAATGGTTTCAGTCCTAAGTGGTAGCTGTCCTATGGCAGGATAAGCTGTCATCCAATCTCCCAGTCACCCTAGGAGTCCCTCAAGGCTCTATACTAGGACCCCTCCACTTCTGTATCTTCATAAACGACCTTCATACTACCATCCCAAATACACACTGTATCCAATGTGCAGATGATTCTACCTTGATATGCTCTGCCTCCTGTCAAACAAATCTCCTGTCCCTAACCCAGAATACCTTTAATAGCATTGAAAACTGGCTAACTAATCGACAACTGCTGCTGAATCCTAACAAAATCAAGCTGCTAGTTTTCTCCCCTTCCCATAGGTCCACTCATCCATTCTTTACTATTAAGTCTAACAATGGCACCATTATCTCCCCAGATGACCAAACTAAGCTCCTAGGTGTATTAATAGACAACAACCTCAAATTTGACATGCATATTGCCCAAACTATTAAGTCCATTAACAAAAAACTAGGCTGCTTTACAAGGTCAAACCTTTCATCACCCCTTTTGCTAGGGTTGTTATTGCACGAACCCATCTTCTCTCCACTCTCCTATGCCTCACCAGTATTTACCAACCTTTCTAAAACTAACCTCAACAAACTATCAACCTGTTACTACCATATAGTTAGATTTGACACTGGTAAGGCATATAGGACACACCATTGCAATAACCTAGTCCAACTTGAATGGCTGGAATTTCCTTCCCTTTTGCAGTTCAGCCAGCTTATAGTAGCACACAAAGTACTCAACCAGCCTGATAATACTCAAACTCTCAAAAACATTATCAGCCCACATGCTGTCAGGCCACTTTGATCCTCAAATAAACTATTGGTCTTAACCCTAAAATCCAACAACACAGCAGGGGGTTCTCTGTTTGCAAACTCAGTTGATTACATTTGGAACCTACGTCTGCAGCTCTTACCCAAGAATCTTCTCTACCCCTATTTAAAACAGGCCTCAAAAAATACTTTAAATCACACTGGCTCTGCCACTGCCTAAGCCCTGACTAATCCAACCCAACAACTTGGTGTTTCTCAACGCAACTGATTATTAGCAAGCCAGTCATTCTATTGATCAGATGTGTTAATGTACAGTTTTGCCTGCTAGTCACTTAGTTAAACCTTTAGGATGTAGTAGCATATTCCTACTGTGCTAAACATTGTTATGTGGTAGCGTATTCCTACTGTGTTAAACCTTATGAAATAATGTATCTACATTCTTTTTTCACCCTGTTTTAGTATTATTGTATTATTATTATTATTATATTATTACTTGTTTTTTGGAGCTTTTCTCCCTGGACCTCCACTGAAAATGGACATGTATCCAATCAGACTATCCTGGTCAACAAATGTAAAATAAAATAAATAACACAAAGCCTGTTTTAAGACTATAGTGACCCCAGGGGTCCTGATAAGTCATATTTTAGACTGTTCAGGAGGCATCTCAGGATGTTATTGAAACTGTGTTCTTGTCTTTAGTGAGTGTACCCACTACATGCTCCCTAGTTACAACTGAAGGGTTATGTTTGAGAATATCCGCAGTCAAGCCACCTCTTTGCTGGATGCCCTCATTTCCTCTTGCTTTCTTCTTGTCTGTCCCAAATCATCTTCATTGGATTGTATTCTGCTTTTCTGCACAGGTGCCCAAACCCCTGTAATCTGTTCTCTTTGATCCTTTCTGCAATTAGAGCTACTTTGGCTTCTGCTGTTATGTTCTCATGTCTTCATCTGTTCCACACTGTGCATCTTAACACCCATTTCAAGCACTTCATTTCCATCACCTCTAGCTTCCACATCTGCTGTGCCTTTACTGCCAAGGTTTCTGTATCATACAGTAGTACTGGTCATGCCACTGTTTTGTACACCTTACTTTTCAGCTTCTTTGGCATTCTTCTGTCATACACTACACCTGACCATCTAAACCAGTTAGCTGCAGCCCCTCTGATTCTATCTTTGACCTCTTCATTCAGATTTCCCTTCTCCTCAGCCACCCCTCCCAGATACTTAAAGCTGTTAACCTGTTCCACTATCTTCCCTTCTGTCCCAATTATCAGCTTCTTCTGAGTTTCACTATTTGCTGCCATTACCACTATCTTATCTGTACTCAGTTTCATCCCATGTGCCTTCAATTTTGCATTCCACTCCCCAATCCTTTGCTGAAGTTCTTGCTCGGAGTCGGCCTGTAATGCCATATTATCAGCATGCAGCAACTTTGTTGATGTCCCCTCCAACCTGTTTGCTAATGTAATCCGTCACCAGTATGAATAGCTGTGGGCTCGGAGCTGAACCGTGATGTACACCCACTCCCGCTGAGAACCCCTCTGTAAGGCAGAACACTTGAGTCACTGGGTCCTTGTACATAGCCTGCAGTAATTCTACCAGTGTTTGTGGGATTTTGAACAACAGCAGGAGTATATAAATAATTTTTCTTGGGACTTTGTCATGTTTCCTTCGAGTCTAGGACTGCCCAGTTAGACTCTCTTATCTCTAACTTCTTCTCAACTATTTGTCCCACTGAAAACAGTGGGTCAGTTACGCTGCATCCTGATCTGAATCTGAGCTGCTCATCTCCCATCTTACTTTCTACTATCTGTGTATCCATTTAGCAGACACCCTTTCCATAACTTTCATGCAGTGTGACAGGAGTTTGACACCTCTGTACTTACCACAGTTGTGGATGCCCCCTTTGTTCTTGTACACTTGCACAAATATGCTTATTCTCCAGTCATCTGGGATATGCATTTATCATATCTGCCGTGACCTCATCTGAGCATGCTGCTTTCCCTGACTTCATTTTCCTTAGTACTGTTTTACTTCTTCTATGGTGGGCTCCTTCTCTTCGCTGATCGTAGGCTGGGTTTGAGGAAATTCAGCTTCTGTGGGGTTTTCCTCATTCAGAAGCTGCTGGAAGTACTCCTTCCATCTGCCTTTGATGTCCTGTGGACTGGTGAGCAGGTTGTTGCTGGCAATCCCATATGAAGGATGCCTGACTATCTTCTTTATCTTTCTGTCTTTGCTTTGCAACCTTTGCGCCACCTACTCACTCACTTACCACAAGCTGGTAGAGTACCTCTCATGTCCTGTTCTTTGCTATTGAAACTTTTTTCTTAGCCTGTTTGTTAGTCAACCAGTATTCCTTCCTAGCCTGGTCCATCTTTTCTGCCTTCCACTCTTTCCTGCACGCCTTTCTTTCATGACCTCCTGGACTTCTGCATTCCACCACCAGCATTCCTGTTGTATGTTATTTCCATACCTGGCTCAGCCTCATATATGTTCTGTAGTCCTCACACATGCTATTTTGAGGTGCTACATTCTTCAACTCCACCTATTTCCTCCTCTTCTTTGGGTGCTGGAGCCGTGAATAATTCCTTGAACTATTGCACTTTCTCTCCAGCTGACTTCCAGGTCTTTAGCCTGGTCTCTTTTGACCTAAGAGCCGTTTCTGACTACTGCTTGGCAGCTGATTGTGGCAACCAATGGTTTGTGGTATGGGCCAACTGTTTTACTGGGAATGATTTTTGCAATCACTGATTCTACCCCAGTGTACTTTCCTTAATAGGAGGAAGTGTACCTGATTTGCATGTTGGACACTCTTGTATGTGATCCTTTGACTGCCTGTCTTGCTGAACCTTGTTTTGTGCCACCCTTGTGGACCCTGGCAGTCCTGATATCCTGTTCTGTCTGTCCCGATATGTGCATTCAGGTCACCTATTATCAATACCAGTTCATGTTGTCCTGGTTTATCAAGTAGGTCCTGCAACAGCTGTCTGAATGTGGAGCCCCCCTTCCCTCTTTAGTAATGGGTGCTAACCCTAATGCTACCCCTTCCCCCAACCCTAACCCTTTACTTAATGCCATTAAAACCTTCCCATAACACTGCCATTTTTCATACATATTTGAGGCTAGTGCTACAGTGGAATTTTACTTTTAATATCAGGAGAGGAAATAGTTTTCATCTCTATTATTGTTTTTGTTTGCTATTGTGTATGATCAAACTTATGTTATTGGTGTTTTACATTTGATATTAGGGCAGTTCAGTCATACACAATAGACCTGACTGTACATATTGTGTTTGGTGGTGGTTGTTCTGAGTGCCTTTGGGCTTGCTAAAGCACAGCTTTGCCAACAGGCAGTCTAGGCAATCTCTGATGTTTAAGAAGATTGCTTTTAGTGCGTCAGTATACATTAGCCTGTATGTGTGTGTGATGTATGCTTTTTTGAGGTGGGTGTTGTGTGAGTGGTTTTCACAACCTAATGTGTGCTTGTATGTACGAGTTTACCCTCTAATGTCATTGTGGAAGTATATCTCTCGCATACTGTGTCTGTTTCTTTAAGGATTAAGTGGTTGTCTCTCAGTAAATACGAGACAATTGCTAGATTGTGTCAAGGTGCCTATATCCACCAAACTGATTATAAAGAAGTTAGGAAATTAGATATCCATGCTGTCCATCCCTGTAGTTGCTGAACTACAAGGGGTGGTGTATTGGGGTTAGAAGCCTATTAAGGATGCTAAGTTGGTGTAGACTAATAAATGTGCTGTAGACGGCTAGCCTGCTTCTTCTATAACCCTCCCACCTTTTTCCTGTGGCAGGTTATGCTAAACAGTACTAAATTCTACTGACTTTGTTGTTTGCATAATACCTGAATTCTACAAAAGCAATAGGTATTGCCACTCACCACCTAGTTAACAGCTTTAAGCTTGTTGGTGCACAAAGTATTTGTTCTCAATTTACTGCTTTGAAGGGTGCAGCATTATGGAGTGTTATATAGGGAAAATTTGCTTTCTTGGTGTTTGCAGCTATATGCAAATACATCAGATTTGTAGCAGCACAGAAAACTAATTAATGAGCCCTCTGGCTTATAAATTGACTACACTATGAGCCCTTTTGTATGTTTCAAAACTCATATAGACCAGGCAAACACATCCTTCCACAAGATGAATAAAATCAGCCCTCCTAATGTAAAAACACAGAATAGACCCACAAGTGCAATGCTACCACAAACCAATTAAACATCTAGTTGGAAATCCCTTGCTGAAGGTGATTTCAAGACAGTCTTACAGCAGTAATAGTGAGAGCAAGATTTGTTTTTTTTTTAAACGAAAATGCAGTGAAATAGCAGCAAGAAACGGTGGTGATCACTCAAAATAACTTAAGCAAGTGTGATTTAGCAATAAAAAGTACTTGGCTTTCCCTGGATGGCATAAGATACAACTAAAACACTTTTGGAACACAGGCTAAGATGCCAAACTTTGTTGAGCTCTGGGAAAATGAGCAGGACACAGTATGTAGTGAAGGAGGTTTACTCAAGAACATTCCTGGTTTGCTGGGCGGGCACTCATTATCATGGATCTGTGGAAACAATGGGTAGGAAGAGTATTTCTGTAGTTTATACAACAGAAAATAGCAATAAAAGAGGCGAGGGAAGGATTTGGGAAATCAATTTACCATAAGCAGTGGAGGCCAGAGACGCACAGCCTTATAAAACTATAGCAGGAAAAGGCTGTTAGGGTTCATGGAAGAAGCAGCCTAGCTAGAGAGGGATCTAATCAAATAAAGCCAATATTGAAGCTCTTTAAGAAACTTTTGGTTAATGTCAGTGGCATAGGTCTCTCTTAAGAGGTCAATGTGCAACACAGACCCTGACAATGTGTGACAAACAGGCAAAATGTGGAACACCCTATTTTCACACTGCGTGAGAATGCACCATTTCCACGGTGCCAAACTGAAGTGGTTTTCAAGCAAAATCAGTAAAGTGAAGTTTATATGAAGTAAGAATAAACACTGTACAAAAAAAACATGTAAATGAAGTCAAAAATGGTACTGTATAATCACAAAAGCACTACAATAACTAAGTACGCAGTCAATGACAAATCACTTACAATCAGAAAGCAAAAACAGCAATTCTGCATAAGACCAAGCACTCATAACCTAGGCACTTTTTTCACTGAGCAATTCACGTGTTCATTATCAGGAAAATTCCTCACTTTGCGTCTTAAAATGTCCATGTTCCTTGAAGTTCCACATTGAAAGGGTCAGTTACACAATCAGTTTTAAAACAATTTTAACAGATATTCACAGACAATACATACTTGTATGAGCTACTAGCTGAAGTTATTAGCAAGTTTTTCTGCCCTACTACAGACAGTGAGGAAGGAGAGCTCAGTGTGCAACCCTGTAAACATAAAACACTTAGGTTGCAAGAATCAACCACCGCTAAATGCACAGCAGATAATTCCTCTCTACTCTACAGCACTAATACACTGTAATACACAAAAGATTTACCTGATATTCATGGTAAATAATACTGAATTATATTACTGAGCAAAATAATTTAATATTTCTTTTTTATGTGAACTCTTAGTTGAAGTTATTAGTAAACTGTTCTGCCTTCGTACATAGTGTGCAAACACTGGAGACAGAACATTCCTACCCCTCTAAAAAATACTAAGCTGGCGGACTTTACCTACCCCCACCAAATGTACTGCAGAGAACTCAGCTATCCTGTAGAACATAGTTTAAAAATGCACAAAAGCTTGCCTATTCTTTCTCCTCTGTTCTAGCAAAACCTAGACTAAAAATTAGGCACTTACCTGCAGCCAAAGATATACCACCAAAAGCTTCGTTTCCCCAGAGAAAAAAATCACACATCTTTTTGTGAGAACTGGTTTGCACACTGTACTGCAGATTCCACTCTCCACTGTTCTCTGTTCCACGATCCTAATATTCTTCCTTGCTTGAAGATGAACTGCTGTAGTCCCCAGAAGTTTGCTGGCTGAAGAAATAATAGTCAGTGCCAGAAAACTCCTGAATCCTAGCACTGCTACCATCCAAAAGAAAAAAACGATCGTTGCCACAAAGAAAAGTAAAGTGCTCCCAGCAGTACATCGCAGAGACATGAAAACTGTCACCCGGAAGTGTCTCATTATTTTTCCGCTTCTCCTGGTTGGCTCGCTTTGCATCAGTAATTAACCTCTGATTGGCTCATAATACCTGTATGCTGATTATCTATTTCCATGGTATATGAGCCAATCAGAATACGCAAGGTGGAACCAACACTCTTAATGCTGAACTTTGTGAGTTCTGTGCCTTAAATGCGGCGCGTTCTGCATAATCCGGAGCACTTGGCAGCTCAGGTCAGTGGTGGCTGGTGACTTCAAATTAAAGGGAGGCTGCAGGAGACAGCTGAATGGGTGGGGCCAATGAGAAGGGGTGTGACCAACTAGAAAGGGGTGGAGCTATGCTCAAAACCACAACAACTGGAACTTTAATTAAATACGCTGCCCTGGGTGCCAAACTGTCATTATTCGAGTCCAATCAAGACAAAATTAAGTGTAGAAGAAAAAAATATTTCAATGCATTGGCTACATGACAACTTACTTAATATCTAGATAGAAACACAAAGGTTGTGAGGCATGAAAAAATAAATTGCTTTTTAAATACATTACTGGGATGCCAGTCAAAATCAAGTCTAAAAAAAACAAGCAGCACTCAGCTCAAACACCTTCTCCTTGCACTGCAGTTCTAATTATAATTTATATTCAGCTTTATAAAATTACCGAGTAACATGCTGAAAGTAGCAATCTCTGTGATACCCCCACTTGTAAAAATGTTTCTTATCCAAAAAAGACCTGCTGCCTGACAACAACAACTCTACTTGTTTCATGGAGAACACATGATCAAAGTAAAAAATGAACAGCGAACAAGAAACAAGCTCAAGATAAATTGCTTAAAGGATTACTGCACAAGTTATGGACCACACATGATAGATTGGCATTCTATTTAGTTTACGGGTAAAGCCGGCAAAGATAACTGCAAGTCTCCAACAAATGTAATGAGCTTCTGAAAATACTGTAATCCTGTCCTTTATTACAAATACTGTCATATTCATTTCAATACCTAAGGCTTATACGTTATCTAGTTATGTAAATATTCTCTGCATGGCAACAATGAAAAGGCTTTCAATGTTGGTAATTCTTTAACAGTATGCTTATTAAAGCTTTCTTGCATTTTGCAATCTCTGACAAGCTTACCTGATGGTCATTAAAGCATTGCTACTTTAATACAGAGCAACAGGGCACTTCAACAGCATGCATTTTCTGAATAATAAGAAGCATAAATCAACAGCATAAAAATATGACAGAAAACCAGAACATTCTGCAAAATCAAGGACAGATGAAAAGCCACGGTCATATTTGTGGTCTACCTTGGATGGGGGAATACTCTGCACAGTTACACTGCATAACTGCTCCTTGCCTTGCTTGGACACATCTAGAGCCACTACAATGGGGAGTGGAGTGCAACAAGTAGGTCACAGTTTGAAATGTCTCTGGCTGACGGTGATGGCTCTGACACTCATACCTCTCAACCTCAGAGCAAGAAATCTGGACAAAGACATACATAGAAGTGGGACACAGGCTCAAAAATAAAGACAATTTTTAAATATTGCTCTTATAAACATAGAAAGATAATAAAATAGTAGTAGGTCTTGCATTAGTATGAATTTTTGAAGGGTATGAAATCTGAAACTCAAATGTCTGCCATTATTTAGTGACTTCATTCCTAAATGATTTGGCAGAAAACCACAAATTTTATGAGGAACAAACCAAAAATAAGAAGCAAAAATCTATTAATTCTGCAAAATTCTGGACAGTTGAGAGGTATAGTTCAGTCGGGGCTGTCTGAGTTTGCTGCCCCCCCCTCACAAAATCATGGTCGAATGGAGCATCCCCCCTGCAGCCATCCCAATGTCCCATTCCGTGGTTATTTCGCCCCATTTGCCATAAACACTATAATGTGCATACTGCTTTACTTCTGCGATGATATGGATTTCATTTGAAAGTTTTATTTTATATTTTACAGCATAAACCCTAATAGATATCTGCTAAACAAAGCAATGCAGTCTCACAATGAAAATAGACAGCATTAAAACTTCTCTGCCCTTGAAACTCGCATTCATTGAAACAGCATTGAAACCCACATTCAAGAAAATACATTTTGCCAGTGGCAGATAAAGATTAATTTTGGGCTGTTTTCAAATCATAGGCCCCTTGAACACATAACATACACATGCTCTTTGATACACCTTCCTGACTGTATTAAATTATATTCCTTGTACAATACAGTACAGTTGTTAGAGGGCATTTTAAATGTATTGTTCTGAACATTTTTCCAGTAAACAATGAAACAAAATGTATGCACCAATAATGACAAAACTGCCCAATTCAGAACATTTCCATCATAAAAGTCTACTCAAACTTCTACAGTCCACCAGTATCAGTAAATATGCACGATCTCTGAAGAAGTAAAAGTCATCTAAATAATTCCACATTAAAGAAATCTGTTAACTAATGAAGAGGTTACTGCTAGCAAACAACTTTATATGTCATTGTTTCATCTACAAATAAAGTGCCTGTTGCCCTTGAGGAATAAATTGCCTATGTTGCATTAAAAAAATGATAATGCTAGTAATATCACAATAGGGAATGGATGGCAAACTGATAACAGGTTTATAGTTACTAGGTATCTTCGGCAAAGAGGACTGCAGCATCCACCCCCTTTACAACAGAGTACAGTATCATCAGTGGATCTACCTACTGTTGGAGTAGAACCCACAGCCTTCTGCATCAAAAGCAAGTACATTACCTATTGTGCTATTTACAATGTAAGCAGACTCAGCATAAGCAGCACTAAACTTTTGTTTCTCTGTAGCTCTCAGCTCCTTGTAAAATCTACTCGACACTCAGCTGTATCTCTGAACTTTGCAGCACACGAAATCTGGAAAAAGCCAACATTTATTGTGGGGGGGGGGGGGGGGCAAAAGCCCAAAAACCAGGGACACATTTTAAACATTGCTTGTATAATGTTGGAAAGTTGCTAGAATAAAATGCTGTGTTACCACCATACATTTCACTGCCAAATATTGAACCCAGGACCCTGTGCAAAACAGCCAGAGCAACATACCACTATGCCAAATCATCTATTTTTATGAAAGAAAGGAAGACTGAAACTTAAATGGCTACCATTTAGTGAATTCAGTTCTCATCATAGCTGTCAACATCTTAGCACAAAACACCTGAATAAAGCCAATAATGGGAGAATACAGCCCCCAAACATATTCAGTGAGTTCAATTATCACCATAGCTCTCAACCTTGGCACAAGAAACCTGGACGAAACCAATAATGGGGGAATACAGTCCAACAAATAGGGACAAATACCCACTGAGGATACCAGAGCAAACCCACACAAACACAGGGAGGACATGCAAACTCCACACAGAGGGCACCCTAGTCAAGAATCAAACCAGACAACCTGTAGCTGTCAGGTAACATTGCTACCACTGCACTACTGGCTGTGTTAAGTAAAGTAACAAAAATACAGAAACCACCGATTTTATGAGGAACAGAACAAATATGAGGCAAAAATCTGCAAATGTTTTACAAATGATGGTGGGTAGGGAATTCAGGCTCTTGTCACTTGGGCCCAAGGTACAGGGTTCAAGCCTTATTCTCTACCCACCACCATGAAGCAACTGGGGCATTTCACACACACACACACACACACACACACACACACACACACACACACACACACACACACACACACGATTCTCTGTCCTTCATGAACACCCTATCTGTACTCAGCTACAGGCGATCCAGTCCGATGACCTTCTGGTTTGTGCGGTCGTCACTGCACAGACCTCTGGGCTGGAAGGGCGGAGTTTCCTGCCTTCCCTATCCAGACTGCCTAACAGAGCAGTCTGGAGCTTGGAATGCCTGAGCATGCATGCTTGGAGTTCTGGTCTGCCTAACACAGCAGTCAGGAACTAAGCACGCAAGCGCGGAGTCCGAGAATTTTTTATTGTAATATGTTCTACGGTGGGGGGAATGGGGAATTTATGTAAACGATTTTTACAGGTGGGGGACCCATTTTACAGGTGGAGGGGCTGCAGTCCCACAGTCCTATAGCACGAGCTGCCCCTGCTTAATGTTTCAGTGAGGGGGGTAGATGCACAGAACAGGGAAATAGAAAAGCACTGGGATGTAATTTCACTGAGCTGCAAGTCAATGACCTCAGGCTGGTTAGAATTTCAGAAACTTTAGCCGAATGTCTCAGTTGGGGATGTAGCAGACATAAAGCAAAGGGAGAACATAAAAGGCACTGAAATGCAACTTTAAGCAGATAAATGGTAAGCAGAATATAAATACGTAGGAGGAGAACTGGAATATTAACAACTGTAAAAGCACTGATGCACAAATCATGGAGCAGAAAAAAAAAAAACAATATTCTCAGTATTGTAATTCTACTACAATTTAACGTGCCAGACTAGGCAGACATTTACTTCTAACACTGTTTATAGAAAATACATTAATAAATGACTAATTAAGGCTCAAATCTGGCAGTAGTTCACAGTTCTGCCACAACTGTGAATGAAATTACAATACTAAAGAACTCCTTTATTTATTTCTTTTACAAGAGTATTTTTTTTTCTACAGCTGAGTTCGTAGTTTCTTGCCTCTTTCCTTCTTGCTTCTTCACAAATGAATGCTGAAATCCTTGGGTACCATCATACATTCTAAGACTTTGTAAAGAGGTAGATACTGATGTTTTTGGTCTCCCTTTATTTTACAGTTCAGAAATACATGCCAGCATAGCTATTTTACTTTGACAATCAGGTGATTGACACCTTCACCAGTGGTATTTCTGTAGGTAATAATGCCACTGGATGACTACTTATTATTATTTTGGAGTAATGCAGCTGGCAGACTAATATTATTTCCATGATCAGAGCCATTACTGCATGTTATATTGCAGTCTTAACACTTTGTACAACCATTAGACAGTATCCAAGTCATTGCCTCAGGACACAGTAGAGGGAGGTTACTGCAAAAATCATAATGTAGTTTTAGTGCTATCCCACAGAAACTTTGCATTCCCTTTTTCCTTAAGGGCATTTCTATAGGCTGAAACAGTACCATAATGGATGTAGTGCAACTATCAGACCGGTATTCTGCCCTTTATCATTGTCATTGCTAAATGTTACGATGGTTTCTTCACACTGAATGGTGGCATTGTGAAGTGGAACCAGTGTCAGATGATTGCTGTCTATTTCCTCAGTAGAACCATTGGAAGACATGTTCTGCTTCACCAGCAGAGCCATTGCCAGACATAAATTCTGTCCCTCAGTAGCAGTATCAGACATATCCTTTATTTATTTTTTTACCAGGGTATAGCACTGATCTCAATGGTCCAAGTTCAGTGTTAGCCCAAACGTAAATAAAACACAGAATGCAAGTAATACAATAAAAATATATTATAGTACAATTTATTTACAGTAACATGGAATACCTTAATATAATTATGAACAGTCAGTACAATAAATTAAACATGGTATGAAAACAATAAATGTGCATGTTCACACACACACACACACACACACACACACACACACACACACACACACACACACACACACACACACACACACGCACACACACACAGATGTAGTTTGACTGAGGAATTCAACAAAGTATTTTATGTATTTACTTGGGTACAGTTTAAGCTGTGGTAGGAGGAAGAAATGCAAAAAAAGGAAGGGGAAAGGGAGTCCAGAAAAAAGGGGAGGGCCGATAGTAGCTGCATATAATTGCATAAGTGTTAGTTAATATTAGATCATTTGGTTATGTGTCCTTCTGGAACGCATTTACTTTTAGCTTGGTTATTTAAGTATACTTTTAAATCTGACCCAAAAATTGCATATGAGGTTGTTTCTTTGAGATGACATGGATGGGATTCACAGAGTTTCAGCTAAAGGCTCAAGAGGAAATGATTGGTGCTTTTAAGTTTGTTTTGGGAGGGTAAGGTGGTGGGGTTTGCAGCTGAGATCCCATTGTAGTCTCGTTTTCTTAGTTTGTAAGTGGGTATCTTTGGAAAGCAGTTGGCTGCTATTGGTGGGAGAGAGTCAGAGTACTGATGCTTAAAAAGTTGAGGTAAGCAAAAGGGTCAGCCCTCTGATGTAAAGGAAGCCACTTGTCTTTTTTTAAGGTGATGTGGTAGTATTCCTGCCTTGGGGACAGGCAGATGAATCTGCGCATTTTGATTGATGTAATTTTAAAAGTTTTTTTTTTTTTTGATGCAGCTGAACAGTTGGGTGTATTCAAAGTTATGAAAGGAAAACCCTTTTCCCATGGCTGCTGTGTTAGATTGTCTGAGTTTGATATTTTTCTAACTCAAAATAGTAGGTGGTGTATTTTCATTCTTTTTTAGGTTTGCATTGAATAACCGGTATCAGTGTAGCCATAAGCCCAGATATCTAAAGGAAGAAACAGAATAAATATATTAATTGTCCATTAATTATTAAGGGCTTCAGAAAGCATTGCTAGCTTAGGTGTGGTTCCAGAATTGTACATTTGGTTTCAGACAGGATGTAAATTAAAACCAATATCAAGTACATGTACTGCTTGTTAGCAAACCAACATGTAATAATGAAGAAAGACAGCTAGCTCTTTTGTCCAATACCGTAGAAATCAGACTTCATCAGATTAAATACCAGCAGCCACACCCACATTTTTTAATAAAACTTCAATAATATCCACATTTAAATCTATCATAGGTTCGTAGGTGTGTACTAGGCTAATGGCCCTGGGACCATTACAAGCCTAGCCATAGGATTACCCTGGCATTATGTCGCCCAACCTTAGTTCCCAGTGCCTCTGTCAAGTAGACCCACTGGAGTTATCCCCGGGGTGAATTTTCTATTTCCTATCCACTCATCAAGATCTCTCTTGAAGAGTGTCAACGAGGTACTCTGCTTGACATGTATGGGAAGTCTATTCCATAGCATGGGCAATCTCTGGGTTATGAACCTGTCCCTCCAGTGTGTTCTGTTGATTGTGGTAATGAGGTTGAGGTCTCTAGAACGTGTGGTGTGGAGGGACTGGGATTTCTTTAGATGTAGCATTTCTAACAGAGTTGGGTCAGACATGGCTTTGTAAGCCAAGCAGAGATTGCCTCTAAGTAGGCGATATGAGACGAAGAATAGTTGGAGTTTTTTTGAGTCTGTCCATATAGGACTAATGTTTAAGGCCTAGGATCCTCTTTCTGAGGTACTTTTGTGGCCTCTCCAGTTATTGCAGGGGTCTAGTGAGGTACATGCCAAATGGGGCATTGTACTCGATTGGCCTAATAAGGGAAGAGTAGAGGGAGACGATGACCTCTTTCTTGCTGGATGCAAAACCCTTATTAATGAGATGTGCCACATAGAAGGACTGGCGATGTGCTGATCAAAAGAGAGGGTGCTGTCAACCTGTGTTCCCAGATCTCTTATAATGCCCTCTGTGTTCAGTGTACTACCATCAGTGTGGTAATTCATGGGAACTGGGTTTTTCCCAAAGGGGATGATGACACATTTTTTGGCATTGAGCTTAAGGCCCTGGTTCTGACACCAGTCATTGGTCTCAGTGAGGCCATTCTGTAGAATGTCAGCATCACTTGGGTAGTTAATAGCTCCCAACTTGCAGTGGTCTGCGAACTTTGTCAGCCAGAGTCCCTTCATGTTGGCCTTAACGTCAGAGAAGTAGATACTAAACAGGAGAGGACCCAGGACTGAACCCTGTGGGACTCCACTCTTGACTAGTCAACAGTCTGACTTGGAGTCAGAACACACAGTGTAAAAGTAGCTATCTGTGAGCCAGTTTGCAACCCACCTAGTGATAATAGGGGTTGATGCCTAGCTTGGTGAGTTTTTCTATGATTCCTGAGTGGGGAATGGTATCGAAGGCCTTGGCCAGATCAAGGTAGGCTGTATGAACCACCTTGCCTTCATCCACAGCTCTGGTGACTGACTCAAAGAAGTCGACAAAGTTGAGCAGGCATTCACACCTCTTAAAGGCACATTACAAAATTCCCTCTATTACACATATGCTTAAACATTTAAAAAAATGTGTATGTACATGTATGTAGTGTGAAAATGTAAATAATTATTAATTCTAAAAACATACCCAGCTATATTAAATCTTTTCAACTATTTAAAATAAATACAAATATTTTATCTTATAAATGCTTTTAACTGTAACAGACATACAATGGATGACATTTCATTTAATCCTGGATGACAGCCCACATTCAAACGCACTTGCCAGTACAACTCACTTTTTTTTTCTAAGTACAATTCCCATGGCCCACCCCAGGGTTGATGTCCACTTTTTCTAGGATAGTAAATGTGAAATTAATATCCAGGTGATTATTAGTGTTTCCATAATGCATTTGTAGACTGCTGCTGCTTAATCTGATATACATGTTCGTAAATTCTCTCCTTAATTTTTCTTTTGGTTTTACTTATGTAAACCCCATGCATTGTTGGCATATTGCTGCATACACCATTCCCCTGGCATCATAATTATATCTCCTCTTTACTTTAAATTTAAGATTTTTGATTTCAAATGTGTTTCCACTTAGAATCTGTGTGCAATAATTGCAACACCCACACTGAAGCATTCCAAAGTTATTGTTACTTTTTATCTGAAAGTTATTACCTGACTCAAATACGTTTTTAAAACTTCTCCCTTTCTTGTATATCATAACCGGCTTATCCCCCACTGCATTTTTAAGTTCCCCATCTTCATCAAATATGCACCAATTTTTTTGTATAATCCACTTAATCACCTCACTGTTCATAGAATAAGTGGTATTGTACAATGTCTTCCTATTAATATTCTAAAATGTGCACGCTGATTGTCCAGCCCAACTAGCTTGCCCGTTGTAAATCCCACAATATACCAACGGAAAAAGGTCCGGTCGCCCGGACTTTTTTCCATTAGTATAAACTGCCCCAAAACCTTTTTTTTAACAATTAAAATAAATAAATAAATAAATAAAAGAGAGAGAAAACAGAGCAATGGAGACTTTCTTTTCTCCATTGCTTCCGTTTCAAAGCATTGATGTACTGGGAATGCAAGTCCCATACGCATGCGCAGTACATCAAAACACAGAAGCAGTATACCACAACCGGTGGAAGAATAACAATCCGCCGTTATACAAAGACATTATTTAAGAAAAGTAAGTATTTTTTTCCTTAAATAATGCCATTGTATAATAGCATTAACCAACTCCGTGGTTGTGGTATATTGAAGATTTACCCACGGTTGCATTTGTTTAATCACTCGGGCTTCGCCCTCATGATTAAACCACACCAACCATGGGTAAATCTTCAATATATCACACCATGTCGTCGGTTATTGCTTAAATATACATTACCCTACTATTAAAATTAGTATTATCATATACTATTTGATTTACGTTCTCCGTAATATTAGTAATCCTATTCAAAGTGGGGGTGAAATACTGATTTTTTTTTTTCTTTTTATGATGACCTCCTTCATATAGTCATCAATCACATTCACCAGATAACCTGTTTTTACAAATATATTTTTCATTAGCTGATATTCCTCCATAAATTCCTCAAAATCAGACACTATTCTTGCAGCATGGACAAATTGCCCCTTTACCACAGCCTTTTTTGGGGCATTTGGATTTGCATTTCTGTAATGCAAGAAAGTGTTGGAATATGTTGGTTTTCTATACATTTTGGACACTAATCGCTTATTAACCTTGTCCTTAGTCAGCATCACATGTAAATAGGAGGTATTGTCTGTACCTGTCTGATATGTAAATGCTAAAAAATCAGTAGTATTTTTCAGAAAATCTATAAACTCTGAAACTTTTTTTTTATATCCTCTTTCCACAAAATAAAGATATCATCCAGGTACATTGTATATAGACTCCAGGACTTCATAAATCTACTCGTAAAAATACACCTTCTCTTCCATTCTGTCATTACAATGTTTGTAAACAATGGGCCACATGCCAATACCGTGGCTACTCCTGATTTTTGTAGGAAATACTGAATACCAAACATTATATAATTGTTTTTCAATATGATCCCCATTAAATCAACATATGTATTTACTGTGTCCTGAGCCATCTCCCCATTTGCTACTAAAAATCAGTAAACCACTCTAACCCTTTTGTATGTGGGATAACTGTGAATAAATCTTGAACATCAACAGTTATGAACACACATTTATTATCAACATTAAGTTTATTAACATTTCTCCAGAAAATCCCTAAAGTCCTTGCAGACATGCTCTGCCTTATTTACAAGTTTTTTAATTTTATTATCCAAAAACTTAGGTATAGGATAAGCTATTGAATATCTGGCATCCACTCTCACGTCTCATTGGTGGGTTGTTCTCATTTTTATATATTTTTGGCACCTCAAAGATAGTAGGCACCACAGGATTACTCAAATTAAGGTATTCATATTCCTCTAATTCCAATTGTTTGTGCATAAGCATATCATATAACTGTACATAAATCTTCCTGTATGATATGATAACCTCATTCCTAGAAACTTTACTGTAAGCATCAGTAAACAAAATGGCATACATACGTTCAATGTAATCCAAGTGATCCATCATTACTAACTCCTTCCCTTATCTGGTTTCATTATTCTTACATTCTGAGAAATTATTTCATTTAACATTTGATATTCATATTAAGTCAGGTTCTTACTTTCATAGCCAAATTGCTTTTCACCTATTGTATGCCTGATATCCAACTCACAAATTCGCTCAAATAATTGCATACCCACTGTCCCATTAGTAGGTTATTGTCAGATATATGACAGCTCCATCAGTACGGCAAATGTCAGTTGTATATACTTTCCTGTTAGTAGAACTGATGTTAGTCATGGTTTACCCCACAAGTAGGACCTATGTCAGATATATATGATTTGCTTCTCAGTACAGCCAGTGATGGATGGATGCTTGCTCTGCATTGTCCGACAAATGCTTTGTCACCTCATCACTGGAAATGTTTTAGATGAGAATGGAGTTAGTGAGTACATGCTATCATCAAGGAACAGTACTGATACAATACACATGGTCATTCCCATCACCAGTGGCTATAAATCAGGCTTGCACAACCGCACTGTAAGCTGGTATGAGAGTACTGTAGCAGTTTCATACATTGTCTCTCGTTCATCAGTCTCTGCCTTAGATCACAGTTATGTTAATAAATTCTGTACTACTGTCAGCAGGTAAAATTCCTGCCAAACTGATGCTCTGAGCTCATCCTAGGCATTGCCAATGTATAGACTATTGCTACAGCTAAGCATGGTACTGTAACAGAGTACCACAGACCTTGTAGGAATGCTGGTTGTTTCCATTACACACAGTAGTTAAGTTGCTGGAAATATTTCCTCCCACTCATTCATGTTATCTGTAACAGTCAGAATACTGCTGTTTACTATGAGGGAGCACCATAACTGTCATAGAGAACATATTTGCAAAAAAAAAAAAATTACACAGACTCCACAGCAAGAAAGGGCTTATGTCAAAGTCTTTATATAACTGTCGATATAACTGTTGCTACAAACAAAATTGAAAACTTGCGTTCCAAGGAACTAGATGTCATACAGAGAGGTTTCTTATACAAAATCCAGGAAAATCTAACTAACCCTTATCAGTTGTATTGAACAAGATTGAAGTATGTGGACATGTCTCTGAGCTGTGTCAGTAGGCGTAGTGATACTAATTCAGAAATAGAGGGGTTCACATCAGACCCCAATAGTTTTAGATCATCAACTTGAAATCATGGAGAGAGCCATAACAGGACATTTTTAACTGAATATTTAGCATAGGGAGGCAGCTATGACCATTAGACTATCCAGGGCCTTTACATTTCATTACATTTAGCTAATGGCAGAAATAGGCATGTGGCTGTGTAGTTGCCCTTTTAAGTGCTTTAATATTATGCTTCTTCTCCCTCCCTGCTTTCCCCTTTACTCCTTTTTCTGTCTGTTCCCAGCACTGTTCTATACCTCTGTGCACTGACCGTTCATCACCCTTCCAGTAGTCCATTCCATGGGTCCACAGCCCTCACTCTGAAAAAGTATCTACTGTCTTTGCCCCTCCTTCACCATCTGTCCTTCTTTAGTGACCCCTCCTTCATATCTTCCCTGCACGATCTTGTGCACCAGTATCACGTCCACCGTGTTACTTGTGATTTCAAGTGAGAAAACCTCTAACCTCTGTTGATGTTCCTCTCCTTTCATCCTATGGAAATTTTTTGTACTTTTTCTTTGAAATTCCTTACAGTAGCCTGTCCTATCCTTATATGGCCTCCATAACTAAACACAGCACACAACATGTAGTATGATCATGCATGCATAGATAGAAACATTACCTGTTTGCTTTTGGAATCTATTCACCTGTGGATATACTCCGATGTTCGATCTGCTGCAACCACTACCATTTCTGTGTCTGCTCTAGTGGTCTAGTCCAGCTCAGTGATCAGCATCCCAAGATCCATTTCCTTCTGTGCTGTTCTACTCCCCCACTTGATAATTTCCACACAGATTGTAGTACCTTGCATTTGTTTGCACTGATCCTCAACCTCTACCTTTCTGCCTTTTAATCAGATTTTACAAATCTTTCATTAGACTCTTTCCCTTATCCTCTGTTGTTATGTGTATCAGTATGTCTTCAACAAAAAGACCAATCCTGATATCTTTTCCCTGGGATATATATGCAGCAGATGCACCTAAAAGCATCCCTTTCCAAAGACAGATTTTGAGGTACTCCAGTATCACAGCCATAATTTCTTATACTGTCCCCCTCACCGCAAGCCATTGTATCTTACCATTCAGCCATACAGCTTTCCAGTTCCTGTAGCTTATTCCTACTCCCAAACCCGTACGGTTTTCCTTTCAGCCCCCTGTGAAAATCAAAAGCCTCACTGAAGTCCTGGTAGACTGTGTCAGTTTCACTTGTAATCCTGTCAGAAAACTGAGTCATGTTTGTCTCGCAATTCCTTCTGGTTGTGAACCCATTTTGTTTGCTGTTCTCTAGAGTGTTGTCCTTTGGAAATGCCATCCATAGCATTCCCGGTTACTATTAAGTTCACAGATCTGTGGTTCCTCTGACTTTTTTCTGCTCCTTCCCCATTGTACAGGGAATACCACAAATTATGTCTTCCAGTCTTGTAGTGCTTCTGCAGTAGTCAGTGATCTGTTAAAGGTCTCTTCCCAAGGGTCTGCCATCACAGTAGCCCAATTTCTGAGAACTTTGAAATGTAGCCTATCTGTTTCTTGTGCATTTCCCTCCTAAAAGCATCCAGCTCCTTTTCAGCTTTCCTTCCTCTCTGTTTTGGTGTATGTCCTATTCTCCCCTTGCTGCCTTGCCACCCCCCTAACATGATAATCCTGTTCTTGTTTTCCTTTGTGAAGACTGGAACAAAGTAGTAGTTCATTACATTTGCTTTTTTCTGGTTTTCTTTAGTGTCCTTTCTGTCTTTGCTTGAACAGTTTGTTCTTTCTTTCCCTTCCTTCATTATGATGTGCACATAAAAAGCTTTGCCTTCTTTATCTCACTGTTTGCTTGTTTATCTATTCATCCTTTATGTTAGGGTTAGTCCCACTAGGCGTGTGGCATCATTTCAGGGGAGACCTTAGCTGTTACCTAAATTACCAGGGGAAATTTGGCCATGCATCAGGGAACTTCCGCTGCTCTTTTCGACAGATGCCTTGGGAACTTTTAGCCCTTTTGCTATCTCCTTTTTGGCTTCAGCATTTGCTGCTCTTACTGTTTCTATTGTTTTTCTGCTAGACTCCTTGTACTGTGCCTCCTCTACCTCCTTGCTTCCACCTTTCCATCTTTTATAGGCACTCTCTTTTACCTTCATTGTTAGCTTCACATTCCTTTGTAGCCATATAGCTTCACATTCCTTTGTAGCCATATAGCTTCACATTCCTTTGTAGCCATATAGGTTTTCTTTTTGTTTTTCATTTTGCCTCTTCTTCACTCTCATGGGTTCATAGGTAAGTACTAGGCTATCTGCCCGAGGACATTTATAAGCATAGCCAGAGTGTGTCGGCTTTCGCCACCCCATTGATTAATTAACTGAGCTTCTATCAAGCAGAGCCAATGAAGTGATCCCAGGGGTGTTTTTTCTGTTACCATCCACTTGTCAAGGTTTCTCTTGAAGAGTGTATGTGAGGGGCTCTGCCTAATGTAGTTAGGAATTTTGTTCCAAACCATGGGGAGTCTCTGTGACAAGAATCTATCCCTCCAGCATGTTCTATTTATTGTTGTGGTGATGTTTAGCTCACTAGACCACGTGGCTCGCAGTGACTTGGATCTCTTTAGGTGGAGCATGTCTATTAATTCTGAGTTGGACATGGCTTTGTAAGTCAGGCAAAGATCACCTCTGAGTAAGCAATACGCCACTGAGTACAGCCGGAGTTTTTTCAGTCGGGCTGCATAGGACATATGTTTGAGGCCAGTAATCCTGTTGGTGAGGTTCTTTTGTAGTCTTTCCAGCTGTTGGACGTGTCTTGTGAGGTACATCGCAAATGGGGCATTGTCCTTTCTGATGGGTCTGATGAGTGACGAGTAGAAGGGCACTATAACCTCTTTATTTCTGGATGCGAACCCTCTCTTGTCCATAACATTGAGTACTCCACCACAGATCCATTCCCATAGCTTAATTCCTCCTAACTTATCTTTGACCTCGTCATCAGGAAAGCATAAATCACTCTTTTAAAATCCTACACCTTTGTCTTTTTAATTTTACCCTTCCTTCCTGCTCCGAACCGCACAGTAGCATGATCACTGTTGACTGACAGTGAGTTAAACTTGGCATATAGAATATTCTCTAGATTAGATAGGACCATATCTAGAATGGTGTTATTTCTGGAACAGCCCTGGACAGGTTGTATGAACCGCTCAAGGTCAAAGAAGTCAATCACCTCCTATTCCCACTCTATCCTGGAGGTATGAATCTGCTACTCTACTCCTTGCAGATTTTCATCCCCCCATGAGTATTGACCCTCATTCCTTCATTCCAGCCATCCAAGAGTCCAGCCTGTCTTCCAAATAAAGAGCCAGCCAGGGATAGGTTGATAACTTAGAGCAAAAACAGTACTTAATTATCCTAGCACAAGATAATTGTGCAGGTTAGCTTTGGTGGCAGCGTCATCTATGGTGTAAATGATGGGAGGGGGGCCCTTGCCATAACACCTGTTGCCCTGTGGCAGTATATAACACCCCTAGCTACAGCATTCAGACATGTTGGCTTTCAGCTGATTATCCCCACCCCTCATGTTATCTCGTTGCATCACCCAACCTCTGCTGGATCTCAGTAGTGCAGCAGACCAGGCTACTACCCTTATCCTAAAATGGGTGAGCTGGCAATGCCCACTCACTCCCACCTTCTCTGTTCACATTTGCTATGCAGTCCTGAATTATCAGAGTTATAGTGGGGCTTTGTCCGTCTGCAGCACAGAGATGGTTTGGTAAGAGGATATTTTGCCTTTTGAATACTAGAGGTAGTAGCAATCCTTGACCAAGGAGTGACAGTGACTGTGCTAAAGCAGTTATCGCTATTCTACTTATGGGAATAAAGATTAAAATTAAATATCAATCTCTACATACCATATGTTAAAAAGACACCAAAGTTAGCATATGTAAAAACAGATATGTATTAAGTAAGCCATAAAGCAAAATATCAGAGTACTTGTCTTTGCAGTTTCAAAATAATAATCATAATTAAAAAAAACATAAACACCTTAGTTTTTTTCCTTAATAGCAGAGTTCAGTCCACAGCCTCCTCAGAAGGCAGTTTTTATTTTAACTCAAGGAAAGCCCAAGGCTACAGGCCTCTCCTTGGCTCAGCATTCAAAGAAACTGGTACATCCATAAATATAATTCATAAGTAGCCCTGACTAAGCTCTCACTCCACACTTCCAGGGTCATCTTCATTGAGGAACTGACTTTCTAGTTGCAACTTTCAGCCAACTTCTGTTTACACAACACAACTGATAATTACGATCTTATTAACTATCTAATACTAAGTGTTGCCTAGCTGTGTAAGTATGAGAATACTTGCACACACTGTAACCTGCAATAGTTAAAATACTGGTTGAGCAATAGGATACAGCAACTTGTGCATCTCTGCGGAGGTTACTATTGGTGTCCCGCAGGGCTGTGTACTGGGGTCACTTCTTTACCACACTGGTCTTCTAAAAGTGGGAAGTTGGCTGCAGATAGCCTTGCATGCTGATTAACTTTAAGCTGGGTAACATAATCACTGTAGTAAAAGATTACTAAATAATCCAAGACAGCATGTAACAGAATGTCTGCTTATGTTCTAGGCACATGTACAGAGCAGATGAGCATTTAAATATGCCTTTACTTTTTAAAGGTTTTCATTTCACTCAGCTGCAGACAGAAAGCAGTGAGAATAACAGCAACAGTATGAATTCCCATGCTAAACATGAGGGTAACAGTTTCTGGCATCAAAGTTTTGACAATATGAAAACATGTAACAATACAGAACCCAAGTAATAGGATATGGGTCGTCAAGGACAAGTTGGGGAAAATGCCATCAGTATGACATTCGGGGAACAAGACATTAAGTACTTTAGGCATCAGGATTCGCACTGGTTTTGGTAGTGCAAGTCTTGGATGCAAAACTTCATGCATTGAATACTTGCTCAGCATTTGTATAAAGCACTGTGCAAAACTACATAACATTCATGCTTCTGAGCTCAGAAAAGTGAGTGTACTGTTGCAGGAACTTTTATGAGTACTGTCTTTAATGCTGTTACATATGCTCTGAATGTAACTTTGCTCAGGATGTCTGAATGAGATGAGCTGCCGATCAATGTATGTAGCAGTAATGAGTTTGGACTGAAACCATATGCAGTATAACTTATGTTCAGTTTTCATCTTTCCTTTTTAAGTTATGCATCTGCTGAGTTTCATTTTCATAGTTTTCTATCAGCTTCCTCTTAGTGAATCACACTAGGTTCAAACTAATTCCACTGCTCAGAAGTACTGCCACATTTTATTTTAAATATCTTTTTTTGTATTTTAAGGACCATTACTGAGGATTTGGCTGATTTATTTTATACAACAAAAAGCAGCAGATTGGGTAAATGGTCCACCAAGTCCAAAAGTAAAGAAAAGTATTGCAAAGAACAGGAATGTGTACCAAACCACGACAGCAACTATAAGCATGCGTAGCTATTCAGCACAATGCAATCCAAGTTAAAAAAAATGATGTAAGTTTAGTGTGAACGTTTTCGCAGTAACTACTACTGCTTCATCAGACAATGAATGCATCCACCCATTCCCCTTTTTAAAACATGAATCATCCAATCAAAAAATTCTATGATCACGTCATTAGAATTTTTATACAGCATATTATCTTAAAAACTATTTTATAGATGTTGTTTTATAAAAAGTATTAAGCAAAAAACTTGTTTACTGTATATAAAACAAATGGTCAGGGAGGCTGCCAAGAGACCTACAGCAACAATGAGGTATCTCTGTTGAGTGAGAGCTGGATATAAAACCAGTCAACCTGCCAAATATGAACTAAGATTTGCTGCACTCACTGTAGGCTCACTGACAAGATGGAGTTTGGAAGTGGATGACATGAGGGTACGGAGGAGGCTGGACATCCTGTGTATCCACTAGACAAGATGGAAGTGCAGTGCAGCAAAGCTACTTGGCTTGGGTTCCAGATTCTACAATTCAGGAGGAGGACAGGCTAGAAGTGATGCTGGAATTTTGGTGAGAGACGGGCTTCACAAGGTAGTCAGTGATGTCATCAGAATTAGTGACAGACTTGTGGCAATCGGACTCCAGTGTAATGAACTGCCTTATGTCCCACAGCAGGGTTGTGATAGTAAGGAAAAGAGGGTATACTTACAGCAGTTGCAGGACCTACTAGATAAAACAGGACAACATGAATTGGCATGGATATTATCTGACTTGAATGCACATATTGGGACAGATAGAACAGGATATGAGGACTGCCTGGGTCCACATGGGTAGAACAACAGGAATAAAGATGGAAAGGCAATTCAAGACTTCTATCTGATAAATGGCTTGATTGTAGCCAATGCATGGCTCAGAAAAAGAGAAAGTCACAAGATCACATACAAGAGTGGCCAGCATGCAACTTGGGTAGACTTCCTCATAGTGAGGAAAGGGCTCTGGGGTAGAATCAGTGATTTCAAAGCCATTCCCTGTGAAACACTATGTCCACAGCATAAACTACTGATTGCCACTATCAGCTGCAAGCAGTGGTCAGAGAAGGCTGTAAGGTCAACAGAGACTAGGCTGTAGAACATGGAAGTTGACTGGAGAGAAAGTACAACAGTTCATGGATTTACTCAGGGCTCTAGCACCCCAAAAAGAGGAGATAATAAGTGGAGTTGAAGAATGACAGCACCTCAAGACAGCATATGTGACAACTACAGAACTGATATGTGGCTGAGCCAGGAATAGAAATAAGGTACATAAGGAAAGCTGGTGGTAGAATGCAGAAGTCCAGGAAGTCATCAAAAGAAAGGAGGAGTGCAAGAAAAAGTGGGAGATAGAAAAGACTGACCAGGCTAGGAAGGAATACTGGTTGCTAACAAAGAAGCTATGAAAGGAGTTGCAATAGCAAAGAATAGGCCATAGGATGCACTCTACCAGCTTCTGGAAAATGTCTCCGTAGGTGGCATAAAGAAACTATATCAGGTTGCAAGGAAAAGACGGAAAGATAAAGGAGATAGTCAAGACACCCTTCATAAGGGATGCCAGCAACAACCTGCTCACCAGCTAATAGGACATAAACGACAGATGGCAGGACTACTTCCAGCAGCTTCTAAATGAAGGAAATGCCACAGAAGTGGTACTGTCCAAGACACAGCCTACAGTGAGAGAAGAACAGGAGTCCATGCTAGAAAAAGCAAGAATAGCACTAAGGAAAACACAAGGAAAGCAGCAGGCTCAGATGAGGTCACAGCAGATTTGATAAAGATAATGGGTGTGATAGGGGAAAAATGGCATTTGAGGATACTCATAGCAGTGTGGAGTTAAAGGTGCATCCTAGATGACTGGAGAATAAGCATGCTAGTGTCAGCGTACAAGAACAAAGGGGCATCCACAATTGTGAGCTGGACAGATGTATCACGCTCCTGTCACATTGCATGAAAGTTCTGGAGAGGGTGATTAAGAAATGTATACAGAGTAGTAGAAAGTAAGATTGAAGATGAGCAGTCCGGATTCAGGTCAGGATGCAGCACAACTGACCTGATGTTTACAGTGAGAAGACAATAACTGGTGCCAGAGCCACAGCCTAAAAATCAATGCCAAGAAATACATAATAGTATCCATTAGGAAGGCAAGTACCCCTAGAAACAACTACAGTGACATTACCCAAAAAGTAGGCCCCAGTGGTCAGGGGTCTGAGAACACATGTAGACAGCAGTTTGGCCTTTGATCATCATGTATCTAAGGTGATAAGAAAATCATTCTATGTTGATCAGCTTCTAAGCAAGGGTACGTCATCTGGGTCTATGGATGTCATTGTTTCTCTGTACGTGGCCATCATCAGACCATTGACTGAGCACATTGACCAGTTCAATATATACCTAACCAGGCATATGTAACAACTGGAATGTTCACAGAGGTTCCTCACAAAATGAATTTGGGGCATAAACAACATTATCTAAAGCCTTGTCCCCATACTCTGTATCCTACAGACTGCTAAGAGGTGATCTATACCTGGCCTACAAAGCATCCTCTCATCTTACTCTGATGGACCTGTTGCATATCCACAAAGCAAATGATATCAGAATTACCCAATCTAGGGGCCTAAACCCCAACTGCAACATAAACCGGGCATATTGAAGTAACAGTTTTGTGTCTCAAGAGCCTACATCTTCTCTCAAACAGACTTCCAATCCATGTCAAGCAGACCTCTTCCCTAACCAAATTCAAGCATAACCTGTAAATAGGGAACAGAAACTTAACCCTTGTCAGGCACTTTGTCATTAATAGCATCAGCCTGTAAACACTGAAAACCCATGTTCAAGTCTACATTTTCCCCAAAAAACAACTTGGAGTGTCAGCATGCCAGTTACCATTTAGGAAGAAAGGCTAGGCTTAAAAAGCAGCCCCCACCAGGGATTATTAGTCTAGTAATCATATGAGAACCTTTGTACCTTTAATCCCCTGTATTGTTGCAGAGTGTGGTATTTTATTTAGAGATGTATGATCGGAAAATGAAATATACAGCAAGGAAAGAATTGTGTCCAGGAGTTATGTTGAGTAAGAACACATTTTACTAAATAACTTTCTTGGGTTGGTGTAAGCCAGGGAACTTTGTTGGCTAGGCTTACTTTTGCCCTTGGGCCAATAGCCTAGTACCTACCTATGAACCTATGAAAGAGCTGCAGGAATTTCTGGCAAGTACTGGTTGTGTACTACATGTGACAACAATCTCCTGTATTCTCTATATGTCTGGGCTGTGGGGTAAGGTTGCAAAACGGAAGCCTTTTCTTACACAGAAAACATCCAGGCCAGGCTAAAATTTGCAAAACAATACATCAAGTCTCCCAAAAGCAAGTGGGAAAATATGTTATGGTCTGATGAGACCAAGGTTGAACATTTTGGCCACAATTCCAACAGGTACGTTTGGTGCAACAATAACACTTTGCATCACCAAAATAACACCATCCCCATAGTGAAGCATGGTGGTAGTATCATGCTTTGGCATTGCTTCTCTTCAGCTGGAACTGGTCAAAGAGTCAAGGTGGAGGGAATTATGAACAGTTGCAAATACCAGTCACTTTTGGCCCAAAACCTTCAGGTGTCTGCTAGAAAGCTGAAGATGAAGAAGAATTTCACCTTTTAACGTGACAATGACCCCAAGCAGACATCCAAATCAACAAAAGAATGGCTTCACCAGAAGAAAATGTAAGTTTTGGAATGGCCCAGCCAGAGCACAGACCTAAATCCAATAGAAAATCTGTGGGGTGACCTGAAGAGGGCTGTGCATAAGAGATGCCCTCGTAATCTGTCAGATTTGGAGCGCTTTTGCAAGGAAGAGTGGGCAAATATTGCCAAGTCAAGATGTGCCATGCTGATAGACTCCTACCCAAGAAGACTGAATGCTGTAATTAAATCAAAAGGTGCTTCAACAAAGTATTAAAGGGTGTCCACACTTGTGCAACCAGCTAACTGTACTTTTTTATTTTTTATATTTTTTTCCTCTAACAGATTTGTTTGTTTTTCAATTGAATTGTACAGGGTATAAGTAATATTAAAGGTGGAAAAAAGTTTTGAAATGATTTATTGTGGTCTCATTTTTTTTATATGACAAAAACCTGGCATTTTAATAGGGTTGTGTACATTTTTTATACCCATTGTGTGTGTGTGTGTGTGTGTGTGTGTGTGTGTGTATATATATATATATATATATATATATATATATATATATATATGTGTATGTATGTATGTATGTTCGTCCATTGTCAATGATGACCAAGGACATCACATCAAGGAGGTTGAGTACAGTGTGTCCAGCTTTGGCTGATCAGTCCTATGCAGGCTTGGAAAGCTCTGCTGCACGTCGGGCACAAGTGGTCATTTGGGTTGGTTGGCAAAGAGTTGGCTATGGATTTAAGCAGCTCACGCTTCCTCTGTGCCTTTCCAGTCCTGCTCTGCTCGTAGGAGGTGGCATGTTTGCTGATGCACCTTCCCCAGGTGGGGCGGTCTTGCGCTAGGGTTTCCAAGGAGTCCGGGTCAATGCCAAAGCTCTTCAGAGAGACTTTCAGCCTGTCCTTGAAGTGCTTTTTCTGCCCATCTTGTGTGCGTTTGCTTCCTGCAAGTTCAGTATAAAACAATCTCTTGGAGAGGCGTGTGTTTTGCATATGTACAAAGTGGCCTGCCCACATGACTTGAGCTCTCTTCAGCAGGGTGTAGATGCTTGATAGTCCAGCTTGAGAGAGGACAACTGTGTCTGGAACTTTGTCCTGCCGGGTAATTTTCAGCAGCCTTCTTAAGCAGTTCATATGGAAGCAATTCAGCTTTTTGGCATGACGCTCATACACAGTCCATGCCTCACAGGCATACAGTAGTGTAGGCAGTACGACTGCCTTGTACACCTTCAGCCTTGTGGACACTTTGATTCCTCTCCTCTCCCACACTGACTTCTGCAGCCATCCAAATGTTGAGCTTGCCTTGGCAATACGCGTGTCTACCTCATCGTCAATGTTCACAAAGCTGGAGAGTGTGCTGCTGAGGTATGTAAACTTGTTAACAGCCTTCAGGATCTCGCCTTCGCCAGTGATAGTTGGTTCTGCATACGTCTTCTGCGGTGCGGGCGGATGCAAAACCACAGTCTTCTTGATATTAATTGTGAGGCCAAAGTTTCTGCAGGCAGAGGAAAAGCAGTTCATAGTCTGCTACATCTGGGCCTGTGTGGCAGCATTGAGTGCACTTCACGACACCCATACAGACGGAAAATAAAGGTGCGACTGCTGAATCCAATACAAATGCACAGTATAAGCACATACATGCATGGATTGTGCCATCCCCAACAGAACCAAGACGCTATCCTCCACAAAAAGGAAGCCAGTCTGGTGGTCCCCTGCCATAAACAAACTCTACAACAGAAGGAAGAAGCTGTTGCAAAAAAAGAGTAAAATCCCCTGATTGCAGGAACTCCCTGATCAGCCTCAGTAAGAAGCCGAGATCTCTCATAAAATCCTCCAAAGCTATTTACGAAAATAAAATCACCGCTGATTCTAAAGACAACCACAAAGCGTTCTACAGCTATGTCAAGAATCTCAATGGCAACACTCCGATCTGCTCTGAGCTACAGCACAATGACACTAGATATACAGAACCAACTGATATTGCCAACATCCTGGCAGATAGGTTCAGTGCAAACTTCACCCCCCCCCCCAAAAGGGCCCATCACTATACCAGAAGAATGCAAATCCCCTGTAATCACGGCTGAACAAGTAAAGACCAAACTCTCCAAAGCCAAAAATACAGCTTCCATGGGACCTGACCACATCCCAGGCTGCGTTCTGCATGAACTACAGAACGAACTGGCACCCCACCTAAGTACCATATTCAATCATAGCCTCACTTCAGGCTTTGTGCCTACTGAATGGTGCACAGCGATGGTTATCCCACTTCACAAAGGGGGTGCCACCATAGACCCTGGGAACTACCGCCCCATTAGCCTGACGAGCCTGGTCTGCAAGGCCATGGAACGTATCATCTTGGAGCTTATAAACAAGGACATAGGTAACCTCCAAACTCTGGAACCCACTGAGTTTGGGTTGGTAAAAGGTAGGTCATGTCTCCTAAACCTGATTGACTTCTTTGAAGTAGTCACCAGAGCTGTCGACGAGGGTAAGGTGGTGCACACAGCCTATCTTGACCTCGCCAAGGCTTTCAACACCATCCCCACTCTGGAATTATAGATAAACTCACTAGACTGGGCATAAATCTCTATATCACAAGATGGGTGGTCAACTGGCTCACTTACAGAACCAACACAGTGAAAGTAACCGACTCTCAATCCAACTTCAGACCAGTGACAAGTGGAGTACCACAGGGCTCAATGCTGGGTCCTCTCCTGTTTGGCATCTACTTCTCAGAAGTCCAGGCTAATACAGCAGGTCTTTGGCTAACGAAGTTCACAGACGACTGCAAACTAGGTGCCATAATTTATTTATTTATTTTACATTTGTTGGCCGGGCTAGTCTAACTGGATAAATGTCCATTTTCAGTAGTGGCCCGGGGAGATAAGCTCCACATTAAGCTAATAAAATAGGACAGCAAAGACTCAAAAAATATTTCAATACATTATTCAAGATGATTTTCATCAAAGAACTAATAGAATTGCCTAATGATGTGGACATTCTACAAAGGGGCTTCACTGAGACTGATAGTTGGTGTCAAAGTCATAGCCTCAAGCCCAATGCCAAGAAGTACATTGTCATATCCTTTGGGAAAAACACTGTACCATGAACTATCACATAGGCGGTAGCCTACTAAACACCAAAAGTGTGATGAGACCTTGGGACACAGGTGGACAGTAGTCTCTCCTTTGATGATCACATTGCCACAGTAGTCGGAAAATCCTTCTATGTGGCACACCTCATCACAAAGGGGTTCACCTCCAGAAAAGTGGTCATTGTTCCTCTCTACTCATCCCTCATCAGACCCATTGTAGAGTACAACACCCCATTTGGCATGTACCTCGCAAGATATCTACAACAATTAGAAAGGCCACAGAAATACCTCACTAAGAGGATTACCAGACTCAAACAGATGCCATACGCAGACCGTCTCAAAAAACTCCAGCTCTACTCTGTTGCTTATCGCCTACTCCGAGGCGACCTCAGCCTAACATACAAAGCCATGTCAAACCCAGATCTGTTGGACATGCTACACTTAAAGAAACCCCAATCCCTCTGAGCCATTTGCTCCAGGGACCTAAACCTTGCCACAATAAACAGAACATGCTGGAGGGATAGATTCCTGTCCCAGAGACTTCCCATGCTCTGGAACAAACTACCCATTCATGTCAAGCAAAGCTCCTCATTAGCCCTCTTTAAGAAAAATCTCGACAATTGGATGGGAAATACGAAATTCACCCCAGGGATCACTTCTGTGGCTCTGTTAGACAGGGGCACAGGAAAATAACTTTCTTGGGTGGCGAAAGCCAGGGAACTTTTTTGGCTAGGCTTATATAGGTCCCAGGACCGATAGCCTAGTACCTACCCATGAACCTGTGAACCTATGCTGAACAGCATGGGTGGCAATACACAGCCTTGCTTGACTATCAGGGTAGTGTCCATCATCCAGTTCTCGAGCAAGCATGCCATCATGGAACTGGTGCACCATACTGATGAATTTGCCTGGGCAGCCAAAATTCTCCATGATCCTCCATAGCCCCTCCTGACTGACTGTGTCAAAGGCTTTGGTCAGGTCCATGAACATTGTGTTAAGGTTCCTGTTTTGTTCCTGGCACTTCTCTTGAACTTGACGTGCTGGAAATATCATGTCCAGTCTCCCTCAGCCCTCTCTAAAGCTGCACTGACTCTCTGGCAGGTGTCCATCTTCCATGTGTTGAATGAGGCAGTTGAGGAGGACTCTGGCCATCTTCCATATGTTGAATGAGGCAGTTGAGGACGACTCTGGCAAGTATTTTGCCAGGAATGATCAGGAGAGAGATTCCTCTGTGTTTGTCACAAGACTGCCTATTTCCTTTTCTCTTGTAGAGATGGACGATGGAGGCATTATTTAGCTCCTGAGGGATAACATCCTGTTGCCACATGGTCTGGAAGAGCTTGTGAGCTTCTGTAACAAGACTGATCCCCCTGTCTTCTAGATTTCAGCTGGAATGGAGTCAGAGCCTGGTGCTTTACTATTGGAGAGAAGCTTAATTGCTTCCTTAACTTCTGATTCCTTTGGAGGTCCTGCCAGGGAGGTGTTAATGGCGACTTTGCGGCATGCGGTCAATGGCTTCGGCATTGTTAGAGGAATGCCTATTCAGGACATTGTTGAAGTGCTCAGCCCATCTTTCCAGGATGGCTTTCTTTTCAGTGAGCAGGGTGGACCTGTCAGCACTGAGCAGGGGTGATGTCCCAGTGGACTGAGGCTTGTAGATGGTCTTAAGGGCATCATAGAAATACTTGGAGTTGTTGCTATCAGCGTACCTTTGGATCTCATCTGCCTTTCTGCTGAGCCAGGAGTCTTGCATCTCTGTGAGCTTTGCTTGCACCATACTTTTGATGGAGTTGTAGGCTATTTTCTTGGAGACAGATGGTGTCTTGCTGAAGGGATCTGAAGGCTTCACGCTTCTTATCCAGCAGCTTCTTAAAGTCTTCATCATTATCATCAAACCAGTCCAGGTGTTGCATGTGTTCAGGTCCAAATAAACAAGAGCAATGTTGTAGACCACATCCCTAAAGTCTGCCCAGTCCTCTTCTGCACCATTGGTGCCAAATCTGAGTTGGTCAAGCTTACTGTCGAAGTCCTCACTGAGGTTCTGGTGCACAGAGTGCCGTTCTAACTTGCTGACATTCAGGCGCTTATTGGTCTTTTTCCCCTGCAGGTGCTGCCTAGGCTGAATGTGCATCTTGAGTTTTGAGAGGATGTCTGTGGTCTGTCCAGCAGTCTGTGCCACACATGGCCTTAGTCACTCTAACATCTTGCCTGTCCCTTCTCCTTACTATGACATAATCAGTGAGATGCCAGTGCTTGCTGCGTGGGTGCATCCAGGACATCTTGTTATGGTTGGGTAGGAGGAAGACTGTGTTTGTGATGAACAGGTCATGAGCTGCGCAGGTCTTCAGAAATAGATGACCATTGCTGTTGCTTTTGTCGACTCCATTCCTCCTAGTAACACCCTCCCATGTCTGGTAGTCTGCACCAACTCTGGCATTGAAGTTGCCTAAGATGAGCTTATCTGCCTTGGGCACAGATGTTATGAGGAACTCCAAGTCTTCATAAAACTTGTCTTTAATTTCCTCTAGATTTGTTCTGTTGGGGGAATATACACTGATGAAGGTGGTGTGGCACTTTTGTTTGAGGGGGTGGCACAGAGACATGAGTCGGTCATCGAATCCTTTTGGGAGGCTGACTAACTTGCTGATCAGATTAGATCTGATGAAGAAACCCACTCATTCTTCACGACATTTATCGCTGCTGTGGCCACTCCAGAAAAAAGTATAACTGGCTTTAATTTCTGTCTGCGAACCTGGTCTTGCTGAGGGCTGCTATTGGGATGTTGTACCTGCCAAGTTCTCTTGTGACAAATGCTGTCCCTCTCTCAGGTCTGTCTGTTTTGGAGCTTTCCATGAGTGCACACATTCCATGTGCCAGTGGTGATCGAAGTCACCAGTGTATTTTTCTTTGTGATTCGACCACATGGTTGAGATTCCCACCTGCCCCGACAAGCAGGCCAGGGGAAGAATGAAGCAGGCTATGTTTAGGGCACCTTTTCTAGCCCCTTCTTCAGACCATGGTGGTGAGCAGAGCGATCCTAAATACTGCTGCTCAGATACCCAGGGGGCTGCCGAACTCCACTGCTGCTTTGGTCCAATAGAGAGCGACCCATTGCCCTGGGCTGTCCATGTGTGAGGTTGTGGCTACAGCTTCCAGTGCATCGTATCCACACCTGCATCTTCATCATTTGCCCATCGCCACAAGACTGGGGGGGGGGTGATGTCTTGACTTGCGCGTGAATTGGATTATAGTGAGAGTTGCTCAAATTGTCAGTCTCACTCTCTCGTCTCAGCCTATCTTGATCCAGTGGCAGGACATAGTCGAGACAACTGGAGATGGGTTGGGATGCAGTGGATGTCCAACAGTGTCCTAATGTGTCTCACTGTGCCCTGTTTGTGCTCCACATCACTTTGCTGAGTCCGCTTTCCTGCCCGGTGATTCAGTCTGGTGATTTCCTCCATGCAGTCCACTGGATCCAGTCTGCGCATAGGTAGACAAGCCCTTACTCGCCGAGGGGTACAAACCCGTCAGCTACCCTCACTTGGTTTTGCTGACCAGTCAAAGCCATTGCCATGGTATATCCAATGCTGTGGAAATTTTTTGTACCCTTGTCTTGACTGATGCCTTTCAATAATGAGATTCCTTTGATGCTTTGTAAGCTCTCTGCAAACCATGGCTTTTGCTCTAGCAGGTAACTGAGTAAAGGTCAGGAAAACCCTACTAGGACAGCTGAACATTATTTGGGGTTAATCAGAGTCTCTTTAATTGATGGCAGGTGTGTACTCAAGAAGACTGAATGTTGTAATTAAATCAAAAGGTGCTTCAACAAAGTATTAGTTTAGGGGTGTGCACACTTATGCAACTGGCGTATTATACTTTTTTATTTTTTATCTTTTTCCCCCTAACAGATTTGTTTTTCAATTGAATTGTACAGGTTATATGTCACATTAAAGGTGAGAGAAGTTTTGAAATGATTTATTGTGGTCTCATTTTTTATATCACAAAAACTTAGCATTTTAACAGGGGTGTGTGTGTAAATATATATATGTGTGTGTGTGTGTGTGTGTGTGTATGTATATATATATATATATATATATATATATATATATATGTGTATGTATATATCTGTGTGTATGTGTATATATATATATATATATATAGAGAGAGAGAGAGAGAGAGATAGATATATAATATTTATGATTTGCTTCAGGCAAGAAACATGTTGAATTATATTCAGTAGTGTCTAGAAATGTGTGCAGAAGAATTTTGACCATTTTGTTGATTGTACATACTTAATTACTCTTGCTGTTGTCTGCTACTAATGTGAGTCATGCTTTAGTATTAATAAATACTTTTGTAACTGTTATACTTTCCTGCGATGATTCACCTACCTAGATACACTGGCCAGGATTAGTTTCCAGCTACATCTGCTGATACTTTTGGTGCTAGTTTTGCCTTTGCATTAATGAACTGTAGTATTTTAGCTAATGGGACCCATTTCAGATTTTGTGCTTTTGTAGACTTCGAAAATTAGATTAAGAAATGGACTCCAAAGTGAATGAGAGGAAGTTGAAAAACGAGTAAGCCAATGAAACTACCCATCACCTCTTGTGGTCCTGCCCAGTTAATGAAATGCTAAAGGGTGAAACATTTGAAATGAAGTTGATGTGTTTGAAAATCCGGTGGCAGTATGTAGATAAGTCATATGCCTCATAGGTTTCAAGCAAAGCCTGATATAGGATGCATTTATCATTCTTGGTGTAGATGTGTATTTAATATGCAGCTGATATTAAGGAAATAATACCCTGTCTGGTACCAGCCCACTGATGTGCATCTTGGAACCCTTTGATTTGACTTGTTTTTGTACTAAAAAGCACTGCAGAATGAGCCCTGATAACGGATCAAAGTATTAACACTTGTCATTGGCATGTGAAAAAATGAGGAGTGTATTTTCAATAAGAAAACTAATTTCGATAAGCTGAATATAGCCTGACAGCCTGTACTCCCCTTGCTGCCTTTACCAGTGCATAATTTCTGTGCTCGATTAAATGCCTGCAGTTGAATGATGACTTTAAAGTGCTGGTAATCTTGGATTAGTGCACTAAGAGGTTTCATCCACTGCAACTATAGGAAACATCTGATGTGTTCTGTAGCAGTAATGGGTGCTTCAGTGATGCCAGGCACAGGAAGATTACTTCAGATTTGTTACATTTCAGGACAAGATTGACTAAAGGAGAAGGAAATTGTTTTTTTCCTATAAAGGTGCATCATTGCTAGTAGAAATCTGCTGGCCTTTATTTTATGTGTGTTCTGCTTTTTAAATGCAATTCTTCAGCAGTGATACTAGTGCAGTATGGCAGTATGACATTTTCCAGGGCAGATAAGGTCAACGGTGATTAGTTGTTGTAGTTTGTAGAAAATGTGGTCTACATTGTGGTCAAGAAAAGGAAAGTTGATTAAATAGGTATATATTAGTTTGGAAAGCTTTCTTCTTGGTTTGTTATTTGAAGTTTCTTTTTGTAATGTGAACTCAGTTTTGTCATATCACAATACTTTTTCTCTTCACTCCATTTTCAGTCACGCCGCTTTATGATATGTCCCATATCTGTTTCATTTTTATTTGTGTATGATAAACTCAGATTTCTTTTGGGTTTTTCTCACCTGTGACCCACTGTATTACTGCTTCCATTGTGCATACATATTGTATCAGACATTCTGATAATACAGAACTCATCATTTTATGTTCCTCTAGGGAGATCGTTAGACCTACTGTACTGCTACTGTGTACCTGTCATTGTTGGCCTGACTGCTAGCTCAGAAAATTAAAGCATTCACATCTACTCTTGTAGGCTCGCACTGGCTATCCAGTCTAGTCAGCAAGGACAGGAAAATTGTATACACTAAGGCATGCAATATAGTTTAACAGCAAGCACACTTCTATCATTCTCAGCATCCAGCAGCAGTAATTGGGAGCTGAAACATTATTTTATTAGGACTGTACTGATGCAAATAGATTTCCCCAGCTGAACAGTTTGTCTTCACAGAGACCCTAATGGAGCACTGAGTAATCATCTACTTTGTTTCCACAAATATTGAAATGGTAAATTTCCATCCCCATCTGTCTGGTGAGAATTTGCTTTCCTTCCTTGTGAATGAAGAACAAGTTATCACACTTACTTTAATCCAACATATAATGGCTCCAGGCAATTTGAGACCATTTTATCAGTGTCTGTCTACCTAAAAAACATGTGCTTTTGTGATGTCCTTTAACTGTACTGCAAAACTGTATAAATATAAACATGCAGACCTCTATTTTATTATCAGGTAAATGTTCAACTTAAAAGTGATCTCATAGGCCTGATCCAAACCTCAGGTATTTCTTACATATTACTGTCAGTCACTGCACACTTAAAGCAGAAACTGCAAAAGCAGCTCCTGTATCTGATGAACAGTGAATTCCAGATTATCAAGTCATAAACTTCAAAACAGCTACTGACAGGAAATCTAGAGTGGGTTGTAAGCATGTGTTTGTGTATGTGTGGGGGGAGGAATGCAGCATATTGAAGTGCCCACATTATCACTGCTATTACTCCTAGATTGTTTCTACCATTTCACGTACTGTATACATCTCTCTTCTGCGCCATGTAATCACCGAGTTAAATGACAGTGGGATATATGCACAGTTGTCTAGTTCCTGTTTCTCTCAATAAGTGAGCTGTGAGGTGCCTAGTCTCTCATAAAGAAAACTGTTTCCACACTTAAAATGTAGGTGTGGTTTGACTTGACTATATTACTTAAAAAATTCTACCTTTTTTCCTGTTTGTAAGCTGCTGCACACACGTAATTTGATTTGGGGTGCCAAGTCGTATATTTCCCTACGTTAGGGCACAGGCAACTGTGCAGATTTCATTAGTGATCTGTTCCTCTAACAAATAACTTCCTTCTTCACAAACTGGACAGCTGTGTTCACTATACTGATTAAACAACAATCACTGGTATCTCACTGCACTGCCTTCTGCTTTTGGTCTTTCCACAATGAACTACAGAAATGCTTCTTCCCTCTGTGCCATCTTGTGTCCCAGTTTGGGGCACTGGCATTTGTGTAGCCACTCTCTATATCTGAAATAAGGAAAACTATCCTTGTCTTAATTGTATTAATGAAAATGACAAACTAGTGTCTTACTTATCCCCTTCTGACCCACCTGTTGGGGTTCTGCCACCTAACTATACCACCTTACTCATCCTTGCCACTCAGAAATCCTTATTTATCTTCCTTGTAAAACCTGAAGTCACAAGTTTACTTCTTTTACGGTTTGTCATCTTCTACAATTTTGGAATGTAAAATATTACAACTGTAATCCAGTTGTCCCTTGCTGTCAGTGTTTTGGTATAGCCATCATTTTTTATTGCAGGTCTTATAGAGCTATGTCTTAAGGGGAAAAGATGAGTTTAATTTTTTAAAAACTTTTCTTTTCAGCACCCAGCTGTGTGGTGCCAAAGGATATATTCCTAACTATGGCTTACATAACCAAAGTTTTACTACAACTCACGTGCTAGAAGATCTATCTGGAAGCGAGAGGCCAATATCAGCTCACCCCTTCTCGGAGAGAGTGGTGGTTCCATTTGTCCCATTGCCATGGTGAGAGCTGTGGCTTACACAGCAATGCAGTGGCCAGGACAAAGATGTGAGCTCCTTTCCCTGGCCATGACACTTCCCCTTTTGTAGCTAATAAGTGGAAGGATGTACAATCAAGGGGAAATGTACTGGATGCCTTGCAGTGACTTTGGTGCTTATGTCAGCCAACGGGGATGGGGTTAGGGCCCCTAATACAAGCACCTCATTGTTGGGAAGCAGATGACTGTGCAAACCACTTTTGTCTTCCTAGATGACAACTCTATCTCTTGCCTCTGGACGTAGGCTACACAGTGCAAGAGAACAAATAGACTTAAGTGTGATTGGTGGAGGCTTCATGGTCTGCAAGCATGGAAGTAAAAATGTGTGGAGAGAAAATGGTACATTTTCTCTGAGTTTGAGACTTTGGGCATAATATATGTGTGTGTAGAGAGAGAAATTGTGATGGGGGCAGTTATTTCTGTGTGTTTTGTGATGTATTGTGTCATATGTTTCAGTTGTGATGATTTGCATCATAATTTTGTGAGACATATTTCATTTAAGACCCATTAACTTTCTGCTAAGGTAAATGCAAGCTGAGGTAATCACTTAACATTCCATTAGGGTTTCTGAGCTCGGTTTGCAGATAACACTACTTCAGTTTGCAGACAGCAAAGAAACAGCTTTTTTGTAGTAAACCATCCTGCAATAAAATCTGCATAACCACTGCTTATGTAAATGAATTAAACTTATTTGAGAACACAATTAAATATGATGCAGTCTATTTCATTCCCAGAAAACATCTTTGGAAGT
Source organism: Protopterus annectens (assembly GCF_019279795.1). Taxonomy (NCBI): domain Eukaryota; kingdom Metazoa; phylum Chordata; order Ceratodontiformes; family Protopteridae; genus Protopterus; species Protopterus annectens. The sequence goes on along the minus strand of NC_056729.1, from coordinate 13,898,682 downwards.
TAGACGCATAAAGATGCTTGTCTTCCAAAAACTATCAACTCATGAACTTTAATTAAAGAAAATGCAGATACATTACTTAACTAATTAGAAAGATATGATATCAAACAGTCTGTTAACTCCTGGGGGTAGCAGACAGTAAAGTTTAATATAAAGAATAGATCTTTTTATCAAAATTGTGCATTTGCTGTTTAAAGGAGAAGTGGCCGCGTCAGTACGTTTGAAAAAACATAGGTTCATAGGTTCATACTAGGCTATCTGCCCAAGGGCATTTATAAGCCTAGCCCATAGTTATGTGGCTTTCGCCACCCCTTTAGTTTGAATAAAACTATGCCTATTATTTTGCTGTGCCTCTGTCAAGCAGTGACACTGAAGTAATCCCTGGGGTATATCTGCGATCTCCCATCCATTGGTCAAGATTCCTCTTGAACAAGGCCAGCGAGGTGCTCTGCCTCACATGTACCGGGATTTTGTTCCACAGCATAGGGAGTCTCTGGGTGATGAATTTGTCCCTCCAGCACGTTCTATTAATAACCGTGTCAAGGTTCAAGTCTCCCGCCCTTGTGGTTCTGAGGGATCTAGATTTTTTGAGGTGAAGCATATTCATCAAATCTGGGTTTGACATGGCCTTATATGTCAGGCACAGGTCACCTCTGAGCAAGCGGTATGAGAGTGAGTAGAGCTGGAGTTCTTTCAGTCGGGCAGCATAAGACATATTTTTGAGACCCTTTATCCTTTTGGTGAGGAACTTTTGGGGCCTTTCCAGCTGCTGCAGGTGTCGGGTCAGATACATTCCGAATGGGGCATTGTACTCAATCATAGGTCTAATGAGTGATGAGTACAGGGGGACGATAACCTCCCTTGATCTAGATGTGAATCCCTTCATGATCAGGTGGACAATGTAGAAGGTTTTCCTAACTACTTTAGCAACATGAGTGTCAAACGAAAGGCTACTGTCAACCTGGGTCCCCAGATCCCTGATGACTTCTTCTGTGCTCAGTGGATTGCCACCTACATGGTAGCTAGGGGTAACCTTGTTTTTCCCGAAGGGTATGATTATGCATTTCTTGGCGTTTAACTTTAGGCCATGGCTCTGGCACCAGTTATCCGTGCAAGTTTATTCATTGTTAAGTGGATGAATAAAATATTACTAACAAAACACATTTGTTCTGATTTCATTTGTATACCGATAAATACAAGTGGAAACTGAACATACACATAATGTTTTATATATATATATATATATATATATATATATATATATATATGTATATATATATATATATATATATAGAGAGAGAGAGAGCAATTTCACAACTATTTCTTCTGATATTGTAGCTTTTATTATTTGCAGCAGTGACAAAAATATGCTTTATTAACTATTTTTGAGTTTTCCAGCCTCTAAATGTTTGAGATTCTACTGGAACTCAAATACTGCCAAAAAATATGCATTCCCTTTGATAAACCAGTAAATTTCTTATATACATGTAAAAAGTAAATCATCCAAATTGCTGCTTATTTTTATATATCATATAATAATAGATTGATGCGCTAGAAGCTGAGTTTGTGACATGTATAAATAAATCTGAATGGTGAATAAATAACCAATGTAACAAACTGCCAGACACAATATGAGCAGTTATAATTCTTAAAAAAAAAAGCATCCCATTAAGTCCAAGCAGGTGTACATTTCAGATAAATGCTTTTTCTTTTTATTTCTGAGCACTAGGCACATTTGCTGTTGACTTAATGCTGAATCACAAAATATAATTCATAAAGGGGGGTTCCAATTAAGTGCTTATGCATAAGGATTTTTTTTCTTCCATTTCGACATGCCCAGATGTTCTTCGTTCCACATTGCTGCAGTCCTAACTATTGGGTAGTCCGCTGTCCAGTCGGCCCGAATACCAGAGTATATGGCTGACGTCGGTCAGGGCGCATTAGACTGACGTCAGTACGTCAGGGTACTAATGCGCATGACCGACGTCATATCCTCAGTCTTTTTTGCCGCATGGTCCGATGCAGAAGCTTTTTTGCGAGTGCAGGTTGGCGTTCTGAAATTTTCTGAAGCCGGAGTTTCAGACCGAATCAGAGTTGGCTAAGTACCCCGTTGGGGAACATTTTGGTTTTTTCTTGCCTCAGTATTTAACCGGATGTCAGAAAAAGTGAATAACTGTATTTCTTGTGGGAAACAGATACCTCATAGGGATTACCATACCTTGTGTATACCTTGTTTAGGGCCTGAGCACGGCGTTGTTGGATGCCGCTCTTGTGCTAGGTTTAACAAACGCACTATTAAGAGAAGGTTAGACTGTGCCAGGTTAGTGTTTGGGAAGCGTTGCAATTATAAAATGCCGTCGGATGTTCCGGCCGCTTCGTCAAAAGCGCAAGGACAAAACAGCGAAGCCTAGGGTTGATGAACCGGCAGTCCCGGACGCCGGTTCTTTAGAAGGCTCAGTGGAGCCAGAGGTTTTGCCAGGAGTTTCTTTGGAGTCTCAGGCAGAGACTTTACTGTTACAGGATGTGCCTTCTCAGGAAGTAGGCCAGGCTGAGGGGGCTTCTCAGGTAACTGTTCTTCCCTCTCTTCTTAAGGTAGTTAGAGCCTCTCCTTCTGTTTCAAAAACTTCTTTGAGAGGTAGGCCAAGTTTAGCTTCAGTGGGGGCTTCTCCTAGCACTTCAGGCTCTGTGCCTAAGAAACATATGCTTAAAATGGCAGAAGATTTGATTACTATGATTAGAGGCTCTATGCCCCCCCCTGATAAGAGGCCTAGGGTGGAGCCTGAGTTTGAAAGTTTTGAACAGTGTTCAGAGGCTTCTGAGTCTTCTGGAAGATTTGCGGAGTTCCCTCCTTATTCTGATTCTGATGTGGATGATTCCACTCCTACAGCTTCTCCTCCTGAGGATTTCTCATTTTCAGAGACTCTGCATTCCATGAGGGAGCACTTTAAATGGGAAGGCCAGGATTACTCTGATTCCAGGAAAAGGCTTAGGAAATTCTTGTCTTTACCCCAGCATAGGCCCTTAGCTATACCTCCTGTGTTGAATGTGGTGGAAGATGTTTTTGCAGAGGCTTCCCTGAACCCTGATTCTTTGCCTCCTGCTCCTGTTAAACCTGATAGGTACTATAGGGTGCCTGAAGCTCATAAGTATCTTTTAAGAGTCCTAGGGCAGACCCGGAAACTGTTTCTCAGGGACCTAAAGGTGTTAAGGCCTCTGTGGTTAAAAACCCTGTTCCCACTGATAAAGAGGCAAGGGCTTTGGATAGATGGGGAAAGAAAGTGTATACTTCTTCCACTTTAGCCATGAGGGCGTTGAATTGTCAGTTTCACATGCTAAAATATCAAAATTATCTCCTTTCACAATTGAAATCTAAGGTGGATGCTTTGGCGGAAGGTATTGAGTGTAAAGAGTTGCTGGATTTAGTTCATGTGTCTGAACAAGTGGGTAAGCATTCTTTGCAATGTGGTTTTGATGCTGTACAGGCCTCCTCGAGGGTGGCTGCCACTAGTTCTGTTCTTCGCAGGCATGCCTGGTTGAGGGATCAGAATTTAGCTGAGCATGTTAAGACAAGGATTTTGGATGCTCCTTTACAGTCTGATGTGTTGTTTGGTTCGCCTGTTGAAGCAGTTTTAAAGAAAATGGAGGACAAAGCTAAGTCTATGCAAACTGTTAAAGATTTTTTGCAGGTGCAGCCACCGAAGTTTAGTAGAAATTGGCCTACTAAGGGTTGGACATATCCTGCTTATGATTCCCAGTCTAGGGGTAGGTCTAGACGTGGTAGGGGCAGAGCTCAAGGTTCTTTTAGGCCTAGAACAGGAGTTCACCTGCTCAGACTTCTGGTGAGGGCAGGGGTCAGTCCTTTCGTAAACAGACCCAATGACCTGCCTTTTCAGCTGCCAGTCGATTCTCGTCTGGCAGCTCCTTTGGGAGGAAGACTGTCTCTTTTCAAAGAAAATTGGGATTTAATTACTCAAGACAGATGGGTGTTGGATATCATTCACCACGGTTACAGGTTTTATTTCCATACATTGCCCCCTTTCATAGGCATGCCAGACGTTCCTCCTCCACAAAGGAAAGAGGCTCACAAGCAAATTTTTCAGTTACTCCAAATAGGGGCCATTCAGCCAGTCCCTGTATCACAAAGGGGCCTAGGATTTTATTCTCGCCTGTTCCTAGTACCAAAGAAGGGGAACACGTGGAGACCAATTTTGGATTTATCTATCCTCAACACTTATCTGGACATTCCCAAGTTCAAGATGTTGACGTTACAACAGCTTTTACCTCTGCTGGGCAAAGATCACTGGATGGTAACTTTAGATCTCAAGGAAGCTTACCTTCATGTGCCTATAAGACTAAGTTGCAGGAAGTATCTGCGTTTTCGAGCTGGAAATTCTCATTATCAGTTCTCTGCATTGCCCTTTGGCTTATCTACTGCCCAGAGTATTCACAAAGGTTCTGGCTCCAGTGATAGCTTACTTCAGGCTACAAGGAATTCAGATCTATCCTTACTTGGACGACTGCCTGATTCTGGCTCAAGAAAAGGAAGACCTTCTACAGCATCTGGAATATGTTATAGCAGTGCTAAGATGCCTAGGGTATTCTGTGAACGAAATAAAGTCCAGTCTAGTACCCTCTCAAGACATGTGCTTTCTGTGTGTGAGACTGAATACAGCAGCCCAGATGGCCTTTTAACCCCGGACAAACAACAGAGTCTATCACTTTACTTCCATCAACTATCTCATCAGTCCGTGCTGACTGCAAGGACAGTCCTTCAAGCATTAGGGTTCATGGCATCTTGTATTCTGGTGCTTCCCAATACCAAACTGCATATGAGGAAGCTACAATGGTATCTCAAAAATGTATGGACACAGCACTGCCAGGATTTGGACACTGTCATTCAAATAATACCTTGCCTTCAAAAAGAATTTTTGTGGTGGGCTCAGGAATGTCACCTAAACAAGGGACTCTCTGTGACCCGGCCAGAGGCGAGTCAGATTTTAACGACAGATGCCTCGGACATTGCTTGGGGAGCTCATCTAAATGGAAAGTGGATACAAGACAAGTGGCCTGCCAGACTACAGCATCTACATATCAACATGAAGGAGATGTTAGCAGTCCAGTTTGCATTAATGGCTTTCAAGGAGTTACTTCTTCCAGGGCAGGTGTTGATTCTAACAGACAACACAACTGTCATGTGGTACATCAACAAACAAGGGGAACACATTCTTACCCATTGTGCAGGCAAGCAATGATTTTATGGGAGACTGCGCTCAGCTTGCAACTAACTCTTCAGGCAAGGTTTCTGCCGGAGCACAGAACTCCTTAGCAGATGTGTTAAGCAGACAAATCATGGATCCCCACGAGTGGAAACTGGATCTTCATGTATTTCAAAAGTTGACAGTGTCCTGGGGAACTCCAGACATAGATCTGTTCGCTTCTCCACTGAACCACCAGCTGCCAAAGTTTTGCACAAAGAGGTTTCATCACACAGCTTGGAAAGTGGATGCTCTTTCTTTCAGTTGGAAAAATCTTCATGTGTATGCGTTTCCACCTCTGCCTCTTCTTCCAAAGGTGCTTCTAAAGGTCAGACAAGACAAGCCAAGGATGATTTTAATAGCTCCAGATTGGCCTCGGCAGCACTGGTACCCATTACTGAGGAGTCTGGTAAAGAAGCCTCCATGGACTTTACCCTTGATTCCACATCTGTTGTCTCAGAAGGAAGGTCGTCTGCTCAATGTCAAGCTTCACTCTCTTCATCTAACAGCCTGGCATATTCTGTTTTGAAAGACAGCAGGTCTCAACTTCCTCAACAAGTTTTAAATGTGATTATGGAAGCCAGAAGACCTAGTACAAGGAAAGTGTACGCAGAAAAATGGAAGAGATTTTTATCTTGGACTGCAGCAAAGAATTTGGAGATTTCAGAGCCTAATTTGAGTGTGGCTCTTCAATATCTTACTGAGTTATTGGACAAAGGTTTGTCTTTCTCTTCCATTAAGATTCATGCTGCAGCAATTTCAGCTCACTATGATTGTGACCCACCATTGTTTTCACATCCTTTGTTCAAGCAATTTCTTAGAGGGGCAAAGAATATAAGACCCCACGTAGAGCTCCTACTCCTGCTTGGGATCTCAATTTTGTGTTGGAGAAACTTACTCTACAACCTTTTGAGCCTGCAGCTACTGCTGAACTGAAATACTTGTCATGGAAGACTGCTTTTTTGTTGGCTATTACTTCTGCAAGAAGGGTTTCTGAGTTACAGGCCCTTATGGCGGTTGAGCCTTTTTTGATTTTTCATAAGGATAGGGTATCATTACGTACTAATCCTTCTTTTATGCCTAAGGTGGTTTCTAGTGTGGCTTTAAACCAAACTATTCATTTGCCTACTTTTTATGCAGATCCCCAAAATAAAGGGGAAAAGATTTTGCACTCTTTAGATGTGCACAGGCAATTGCGTTATTATTTGAGCAGGACTAAGGATTTTAGGCAGTCTCAGCAGTTGTTTGTTTCTTTTGCTTTGAGTTCGCAGGGCAAGCCTGTGTCAAAACAAACTATTTCTAGGTGGATTGGGTTTTGCATTGCATTTTGTTATTCCCATCATGGCAAGGAGATTCCAGCTGGGATTAGGCCTCATTCCACTAGGGCTACTGCCACTTCAACAGCATTTCTAAGGGGGGTGGCAACTAAGGATATTTTGGAAGCAGCTACTTGGAGTTCAGTGCATACTTTCTCTAAGCATTATCACCTTCCTCTCTACTCTAAGTCTAGGGCTGGTTTTGCCACAGCTATTTTGCAAGGCATGTTGTCAGCTCCTGCTTCTTTATGATTTGCCAGCCTCCCTTACCTCTGCTTTGGGATTCTACCCAATAGTTAGGACTGCAGCAATGTGGAACGAAGAACATAGTACAGTTTTGTACCTACCATAAATGTAGATGTTCGAGGATCCACATTGCTGCAGTCCAATTTACCCTCCCTCCTTCCCCTCTGTGTTTAGGGGTGGTTGTGTAGGTGAGGTTATATGCTGATATTTTTGTATATACTTTTGTATCTATTGTACATATTTTTGGTGCAGGTATGTTGGGCCTTGTCTTTTTAGGGTCTTCTGACATCTGGGGCAAGAAAAGACTGAGGATATGACGTCGGTCATGCGCATTAGTACCCTGACGTACTGACGTCAGTCTAATGCGCCCTGACCGACGTCAGCCATATACTCTGGTATTCGGGCCGACTGGACAGCGGACTACCCAATAGTTAGGACTGCAGCAATGTGGATCCTCGAACATCTACATTTATGGTAGGTACAAAACTGTACTTTTGTTTACCTGCACTGTGAATTCCAGCCAGTGACAGGATGAGAGTTGTCCAGAGAATGATATGTGCTCCTTCTCACTTACCTAGTAGTATGCTCTGCTAAAGGGCAAGCACTGCCATCCCAAACCAGGCCAGCTTAGAAACCCTGAAATGACTCTTGCTAAAATGTCCCCATACCAGAGACCACACACAGAACTGCCTAAGAGCCCAAGTAAGGCTGAGTTACTGTTCCAGACCAGGGGCAACAGGAGATCTTAATTAACATGTCCTCAGGCTAGGACTTTGCCTTCCAAGACTAAAACCCTCTGGGTTAAGCCCCCATCTGGCTAGCAATGATAAATGCCACTGTCCATCATCAGTCCTATCATTTATGAGCAACAGTCTATTTGAGCAACAGAGTATCACCATGGGGCATCCATTGCCCTCTCCCTAACTTGTGCGTGTTTGAATACATAATCCCCTGAGAGCCACTGTTACTGGCCGATACAAAACAAATGTCCCAGTAAATGGCCAACAGCAAGCATTCATTTGCTGGGAGTATTGGCTAACCAGAAACAAATCATCTCTCCCCATGTTCAAGTCAGCAACATGAGCTGCTCACTCCCACCTCACCCCCCAAGTCTTCCAGAACATGACCCACTACTGAAATGTGGGTTATCTTTGCTGTATTCAGTGATTTATAGTTCTGTGCCACAGAGGTGAGGTGGGCACAAGCTCTTATTTCTTATGGGTACGTAATGACTGAGTTTGGCAAAGGACTCAGTGTTGCACTGCAGCATTGGCATGCTCCTCCCTTGCTGAGCTGCATGTTGATTCCAGCAGCCTCTCCGTGTTCAACATGTTGATATAACTGTTGCAAGGAGCTGCATTGAGCAGCTACAGTATGTACTTTGTAAACATCCATAGTTTGCTGGACCTAGAACCAGAGCACTTATTCAGAGTGCAAGGTTGACTCGTACATATGACATGTTGTGTCACGCAGGTCATAAATCACATAACTTGCCCAACACATTAACTGAGTATGCAGTTTGCACTGAGCTGCAATATTCTTCAAAACCAGCCATTGTCTCCTGATTGTAGCCACAGTTCACAGTTATGGCTGAGTGCAGGACTTTGTGAATTTTGCCCATAGTTGCCTTCATATTCCCAACTCTCAGTGGATGCAATGCATTTTCCAGCTTGTCCTTTGACACCATATGCATTATGAATTTATAAGTATTTTCTGACTCTTTGTATACACACAACAGTTGCTGTAACATAAACTGAACCTGCTGGCAAGATAGATATCTCACCCAGAGAACTCTGCTTTTATGGAATAGACTAACCCTTTTCATGTGCACCTCTGATAAATAAATGGATGGGTAATCAGAAATATATGACTTCTTCCCCCTACAGTCCCTTATGCATATATGTAGCTTGTAGAGGGTATTCCTGTGGCTAGACTTATTATAACGTCTGTCAGATCAATTGATTAGTAACAGTCTGTGAACATTAGTGTCTGCTATATTGATGTCTAATGGTACTGAATGAAGGCTTCTTCTTTCGGCTTTTCCCAGTTAGGGGTTGCCACAGCGGAACTCCGGTCCGTTAATAATTGGCAGTAGATTTTTGCGGTGCCGAGGTGCCAGCCTGACGCCCAACCTTCAGTGAAGGCATGCCCATTCACGCATGTCTTTCGAACGCCACTCAACCGCGGGGAGGACATGCAGACTCCATGCAGAAGGCGCTTCAGCCGAGAATCGAACAGGAGAACCTGAAAATTGATAAAATATTCCCAAAATACTAACAAATCAGCAATCAAAATTGGTTGTAAAGCCCTACACACACAACTTGTAGGGGATGTGTCCCTTACCTACAATGAACTCACCTGCAAAAAAAAAAAGTGTGTTAAAATGTGTAAACTTTTCTTCATAATCAGCACAGTAACTTCACTTCCAAGTGTCACTGAAGAAGGTACGTGCAGTATTACAAACCATTTCATGTTAATATACTGAAAGCACAAACCAGGCTTGATAGTTCATTCATTTTTTAGCATACTAATCTCAGCAGCATGATTTTGAAGTATTTTATATTGGTAAAATGCAGCTACTAAATTTATTTCAATGTACATTCTGATATTCGTGTACAGTAGTTTGAACACTAGAAAAAAATTGAAATCTAGTACAATGTGTTAATGTTTCTAATTTACAGGATCATCAGTGTTTAATTAGACAGTTTAGTTTTAATGATTTAGCCACACATTTAATTATAAATACATTTGGAAATGTTTTAGTTCATTGCATTGACAGAGGTGTTTTGTCGGTGGCATGGTTTACATAATGATTTGTTGACTGGCATAGCTGATGTGGCAATGCCCATTTTTAGCATGGGTATAGGAAGTACAGTGCCAGGCAGACAGTTTATATTAAGATGTAGTTAATAGTTGTCAGTTTAACATAAAAGTCAGGCAATGAGTGCTAATGAGCTTCATCCTGTAGTCTCAGGATTGAGTTCTTCCTTCTCCATTTGCCTGCTGTGTGATTCTGAGCAAATCACTTAACCATAAATTGCTTCTGGGGCCGTCCTGATAAGAAGACTTGTGTCTAATGGGTGTACCCATTTAACATGACTAAAAAAAAAAAAAATTACATTGCACTACAGCTAAAAAATTAGTAATTTCTAAGATCATTGATTAGTCATTATACATCCTTCACAATGCTGAACTGCATTCTTATCAAGCCACAGTTTAACAGTACTTGGAGCAGCAGAGAGATTATTTGGAAGTCTTCCACTGAATACGTAACTATAACCAGTAGAAGTTAAGGCAACTAATATTGTTACTTCAACATACAGAGTGAAACTCATAAATGTGTACAATGTGCAACTCTGTTACACTGTCTGAAAGGTCTGTGAAAGGCTGTGCAGTATACAAAAGAGCACAAACAAAGCAGTGGAACGTACTGTCTGCAGTTGCACAATTATACTTTATACACTTAAAGTACATTTATTTATTTATTTATTTATTTATCTACCAGTGTAGAACACAGATCTCTGTGACTTGTTTCAAGCTCAGAGTGGAACATAGATGCTTTGATAAGGATAGTTGAAAAATATACATAGATGAGGAATATTACACATGACAGAAACATATTAAAATGACTAGAACTGGTGTAAAACATTTAGACATTTTGCACTAGAAAAATAGTTGGTGTAGCAACATTTATTATTGAAATGTTTAAAATGAGTTAGACATTTACAATGGGTTAGAAGTTTTGTTTAGTAAGAAGAAAGTTAAAAAGCACCAATAAACATGTATCTTGACAAATAAGGAAGGAATACTGCTACATGCATCTCACAAGATAATAGAGTAATTACACAGTAAAATGTTGTAGTAGTACTTTCAAGGTGGCTCTTTGAACTTAAATGTCTAGGGGGAGCTGCAAAAGCTGTAATAGGTGAAACTGCTTGCCTGTGTTTTGAGTGAATGTGATTTGTAAAGTTTGTATTATATAATACCAGCTTATTTAAAGCATTTACGATGAGCTTCTTTGATGAGATGGACCTTGAAGTTTGTTAAAAACTTTGAGTGTGTGCTAATATTTTTCAGAAAGTTTGACAGAGATTTCTATAAGTTTTGTCCAGGAGTGAAAAACCATGATCTGTGCAGTGTACTTTTGTCCATTGAGTTTATACAAAAGGGAAAGAATAGGTGATTGCAGTTTTAAGGTGTAAGTGGTTATTTCTTTGGTAGATTCTACTTGCTAGGTAGGGGAACATGTTTAGTTTAAGTAGTCTGAATAGATGGGAGCCATGGAGGAGCTCTGCCACATTTTGGACAGGAAGCCATTTAGCAATTTTAGGATTATACACTTATATTCACAGTTTACTATCGACTGCGGTGGTGGTGCTGCGGTAACGTTGTCGCCTCACAGTAAGACGTTGTCTTTTTCGAGTCTCAGCTAGAGCGTCTCCTGTGTGGAGACGTGCGTGAATGGGCGTACCTTCGTTGAAGGTTGTGCGTCAGGGCTGGCAACTCGGCATGTAAAAATTTACTGCCAATCATTAGCGGACCGGAGTTCCACTGTGGCGACCCCTAACCTAAAAGCCGAAAGACACAAACATTCACAGTTTACTATCATTTGAAATGCATTAAGGTGATGAGCAGTCCATGCTGCTATCAATAGTATAAACCTAGCAAAGCAGTCACACTTGACAGAGGTACAAATCAAGATGTTGTAAAGTACAAAACAGAAATTCCAGAAAAGCGATGAACGAGCATGACCCACACTAAAGGAATGTGAAGTAGCCAGCATTCTTAACAGAGTAGTCACTGTCAGTCTTACAAGCATCAGCTGTATGCTGTAGACATGCATGATGACACATTCAGGCATGTGTGCTGGACTGTTCATATAGTGGTCAGTTTCCTGTAACTTTCTGGCTTTTTATACTTGCAACTAAATGCTCTCTCTCAAAATCTGAGCACGATGTTCATTGGCATAGAGGGATGAAGACCTGAGTATGACTAAAGATGACCTGTGCTGAATAAGTGTTTCCAGTGCTGAAGAAGCCAAGCAGGGGAAGGTGGGAGTCTATGGGAAGGAAGGAAGTTCTGATGATCAACAGCTGACAGGGGAGAAACAGAATTCAGAAAAGAAATATGTGCATATTTCCACAGAGTATCACCAGAGTGACAGGCCTGGTGCAGGGATATTGCAACCTTCCAAATTGTCTACTCAAAGTTCAGAGTGGACATTCTAGCACAGACAGACATCCACTGTGAAATGCTGAAATCTTGTCTGTCCTTGCACGTATTATTTCCAACCTGCCTTTGTGTGTATGTGTATGGGGGGGGGGGTAAGTTAGACCCAGCAGTAGCTCATGACAACATGCGGTTACATTAGTCCTTGTTTTGGGACCCAACCCATATACAGTGTCATAGTTGCAGTTAGTGCCTGCAGCGGATTCCCCAGCAATGTCAGCCATGCCAGAGCTGAGCAGTGATAGGTGTTAAACCAGGGGAACTATTATATGTCCTTAGCTTTGGCAGACTTGTCCATGATGGCTGTAACAGTGGCATTATCAGTCTTGTAAATATAAATGTTTCAAACTCAGAGCTGCTTTGGTAGATTAGTATTCCTGCTCTTATTCATCAGCTGTGTTTGCTTTTTTCCTGCTGTGACAAACCACCTATGCTTAACATCCCCACAGGTGACAGGTAGAGCAAAGTCAGACTTTTTAATGTGACTCATCCACAGATGAAGACATTTTTCTCTGCATTAGTCATACCCAATGCAGCTATTTCCTGATGTACAGTGGTATGTTACAAGGTCCAAGTGTTCTTTGGAAAGGTGATGCAGTTACAGACCCATATCATCCTGTGAATGGGATGGTATTTTCTGAGAGTATTCTGCATTATATGTGCAGATAATGTAAAAAAGAAAAAAAAAAGAAAAGAAAAAAACAGGCTTTCTTGGACTTTTCTCATCCTGCTTCATTGCAGGCAATAACATCCTCAGCTGTTTGTTTTATGGCACTCCTAAATGATGCTTTTTGCCAAACCACTGTTTATCTTCCTGTTGCTGTTTTCCATTTTGGTTTGTAGAAGGGCAGTGTTTTGTGTAAAACAGTTTTTGTCTGCCAAACACCCGGAATCTGTGTTATCACAGTGTTGCGGTGTGTAGGGTGCAAAGTCTCCCACATCAAAAATGCATACAGTTAGTGTTTAGTGGGTTTTTTAGTTATTTTAATATTATTTTGTCTGTGATTACTTGTGTTTGATGATGATGATATGTGCTTGATATGTATGGACATGAAAAAGTTTGAATAAGTTAAAAGTACTCAGAAAAAAATGGCTGCAAGGAAGTGCCTAGTCTGTGCCTCTTGGAACACCAAAGATGGACCCTTCCTGAAGAAGGGGGAGGATAAGCTGCTTTTCAGCTGTGAGCTTCCCCAGCCCCGAGTCCCAGCTTGTCTGCATTCATTCTGGGGCTTGCTGTTTTATTTGTCCTTCATATTATTCACCTTGTAATAAGTCATTCATGATCATTCTTTGCAGATTTAAAGAATGTTCAAACAGCCTAGAGAAAATCAGTGTCATGTCCACACTTCCACTTTCCTGACTGGAAGAAACATGCGACTGGATTTGGGATACAGCTTTCAAAAATATAATGTTTTATTTCAGCAAGAGTTTGTGGCTAATGAGATCAAGAAAATGTATGAATCTGGATACCTGTGCCTGACAGCCACCACTGGGACATCTAGGAATGAGGACCACTGTTGACACAAATTCCTTGCCTTGCTGCAGTGACTGCAATGCATGTGGATAGTGCAGGTGCAGCATTCATTAGCTGCTGTCTAGGAGTATCATATGCCCACAGACAGCTGATTTGCACATATTACCTGCTGTTATGTTCATATTACCTTTTATCTATGATTGATAATATAATCACAGACAGCTGTTTTACATATATTACCTGCTGTCTGTAACATGACCACATATAGCTGTTTTGTGTATGTTACAACACTTATTGTGATGTTTATACCTTTATTCCATTTCATAGAATGAGGATATTGCTGAAAACCAGTACACTCTCTTTGTGAGACACCATCACCTAGAAGGAAGGCTGTAGCTATATATATTTATTGATATGTACCATAGCCTACCCACATGCTTTTCTCCAAAACTTGTGCATTATGCATGTCCACAGTTATTTTGCTACATCCCTGTGCTACTACCCCAGTATTCTGGAACCACTTTTGAGATTTTAAGTATTTTCTTCAGAATATTTTGCTAAGTTTTTCTGCATAGCCGCCTACTTTGAGCATTTTCTGGCTTGTTAAACTTGATTTCTGCATTGGTAACTGTATTTAGAACACAACCTAGAGCTGTTTACTGAATTTCCTGTTTGCACTTATTTTTAAAATCATTTTTTTTCTTAAAACTTGCATTTTATCTGTCTCTGGCCTAGCACTCAAGTGTGGGGTCATTTACTGCACTGTTATAACTTGTTGATACTTGTGAACCTCTGCTATCTTTAAAAAAAAAAAAAAAAAAAATCTTACTTTTTTCCCACTTTTCTGAGATTTAAAAAAGTTCAGTTACAGGCTTGCTGTTCTGAACTGTTTGTAAGTTTCTTGGAGGCCATTTTTTGCTTGGGCTAAAGGGAAGTCTCTCTGTTCATTAGTGGCAGTGATAAACATTGAGCAGCCTGCCTGCCCCTGTGGGAGTGGTTACTGCCTTGAAACTGTAGTTTTATTGGCCATTTTGGGTCAATTCCAAACTCCTTGAGCTTCCTCTCTTAAAACCCTCTTTTGCACGGTTTTGCGCGTTTTTGTGTATAGCGCAATAACGGGCAGCGCCGCCTAATTAGGTTTAAACTATTCCTGGCTCCACAAAGTCTGCTCTTCACCTTTTCCCTTAGAACTGCTCTATCTCCGAAATTAAACACCATAGTCTCATCCTAAGGCCCTTCACTGGTCCAAATAAGTAATCTTACAAGTTAGCACTATTAAACCAAAAGCACTACTTACTCTTATACTCTCTACGATTACCTTGTCCCCTATTGGACCGTCTTAATTCAGTTCCCTATATTACTCTAGCATGTCCAAAGGTCAGTCAATGGTTTCCTCTCCAGCCCAGCTGGTGAATCTGGGAATTTTGAGGCAATGTTACAACTGTCTCATGTACACGGGCAACCCTCTCCTCCTCCAAACAGGTTCAAATATATGTGATAGATGCAACCATATAGCCAAACTGGAGGCTGAGCTCTCTCATCTCAAAACTGGTATAACCAGTCAGGAGGAGAAGGTAACCTCACACAACACAATTCCAGTATCACATAGTCCCACCACATCAGCGAACCAAACACATAAATACCCTAAAACATACTCGGAGGCTCTAAATAAAAATCTTCCAAAGCAACAGAGACCTCCAAAGCAGACATCCAAGCAAACGCCACCCCAAAACAAAACACGCACAACACATAGCCCACAAAGTCAGTGTGCCAAGCAGCCACAGCCCTTAAGGGTGAATAACGCACTCGATACTCTTGTAATAGGTGACTCTGTCGTCAGACACACTGACGTCCCACTCACCAGGCTGAACAAGGAGAAGGTCACAGTGAGCTGCCTGTCAGGCGCTAGGATCCGCCACATAACACAAGCACTCGTGTCACTCCAAAGCAAATACAAATATGACTCAGTCATTGTACATGCTGGTGTGAATGACCTGAGACTTATCTCCCTGGACTACATGAAAAGAGACATAGAGAAGCTCTCTGATCATGTAGTCCAGGGCGGTATGACCCTGACCTTGAGAAGCATCTTACCCTCACCTAGAATGATGCCATAGTACAAAGACAAAATGATCGATTTTAACAATTGGCTAAAATTTTGGTGTCACTCAAAGAGGATCCAGTGTCTATCAGCCTGGGATGACATGCTCGACAAGCCACGTTGCTTCGCTAGGGACGGCTTGCACCTGTCACCACTGGGCTTTCGGATACTGGCAAAGGCTCTGGCCACCCCCATAGTGCCTTTTTTAGGCAAGGCTCAAAAGTCAAACCCACCTCCATAGACAGCACAAGGTACAAGAAACTAAGGGTAATGCTGCTAAACGCCAGAAGTCTTAACCTCAAGATGCACTTTCAAGCTCTCCTCAGTATGGAGAACATCGATATCTGTGCAGTGACAGAAACCTGGTTCAAGGCTCCAGAGAGCACCCCGGCAGTACCAGGTTATACCTCATATCATGCTTTTCGGCCCCAAAACCCAGACCGAACCACAAAAGGAGGGGGAGTTTCCATATTTATCAAGGATATCCACACCTCCAGGTTAGTGGCATTGCATGAAGTATCGGAGACCATCCATGTGCAACTAACAGTGGGCAAAACTGCTTTTCAGTTCATAGCATCCTACAGGCCACCCTCTCAAAGTCAGGAATCCCACTCGGCTTTCCTGAAAACATTGGAGAACATGAAAATCTCTCCAAACACCATTATATTGGGTGACTTCAGCTACCCAAACATAGAGTGGGAGCACTACTCTAGCCCCAGCACCTTAGCCCAAAGGTTCCTGGAAATTATAAACTCAAATGCTATGGAACAACTAGTCACCACTCCCACAAGAGGGGATAACATACTAGACCTGATCATTACCAACATGGGGCCTCTATGCTCCATACCAGAAGTATATCCTTCATTGGTAAGATCAGACCATAAATTAATTTCACTGGATGTCCACATCCCGACCCCACCCCCAGCCCAAAAAACCACAGTGAAAAACTTCTCAAAAGCGAACTTCTCACTTCTCAAAACTGAAGTGAAATCTTTCAAGGCCCCAAGGCCAGTGGAAACTACGGCCCAAACTGCAGAATCCTATATAAATGCATTCTGCGGACATCTCCAGGAATGCATGGATCAAGCTATCCCAAACAAAACCAAGACCCAATCATCCAAAGGCAGGCTTCCAGTCTGGTGGACCTCAGCCATAAATTGACTGTACAACAGGAGGAGGAAGATACTACATGATAGAGCAAAATCCCTAATAGGGAAGGCATCTCTGATCAGTACTAGCAAAAAATTACGATCCCTCATAAAATCCTCCAAGGCCAGCTTTGAGAGAATAATTGCACAGGACACTAAAGACAATCATAAGGCTTTTTTCAGTTATGTTAGGAACCTGGGATGCAACTCCCAGACTTGTTCTGAGTTAATTCTAAATGACAAAAAATACACTGAACCCATAGACATCGCCAATATCCTGGCAGACAGGTTCAGTGCAAACTTCTCCACCCCCTCCCCCCCAAAAGAGCAAGTGTCTTTCCCAGCAGGGGGGCTGCCTCCCAAACATTTCTGATGCTCAGGTGAAGGCTACCCTCTCCAAAGCAAAAAACACTGCTTCCATGGGACCAGATGGCATCCTGGGTTGCGTCCTACATGAACTCCAAGAAGAACTAATCCCTCAAATAAAACAGCTGTACAATCTCAGCCTCACTACAGGATATGTGCCCACATAATGGCGTACAGCAACAGTGGTCCCACTCCACAAAGGTGGAGCCTCCATGGACCCTGGAAACTATCGCCCCATAAGCCTGACTAGCTTAGTCTGCAAGGCTATGGAGAGGATCATCATGGAGCTCATAAACGAAGACATCGGGGACCTACAGACACTAGATCCTACCCAATTCGGCTTCGTCAAGGGCAGATCCTGCCTTTTGAACCTGGTTGACTTCTTTGAAACACTCACAAAAGCCATAGATGAAGAGAAGATAGTCCACACAGCCTATCTAGACCTAGCAAAGGCATTTGACACAATATTCCACGCGGGCATCATAGATAAGCTATCCAGCTTAAATATAAACCCCTATGTCACAAGATGGGTCGCAAACTGGCTCAAAGACAGAACCCACAGAATGAGAGTTGCTGGAGCTATGTCAGACTCGAAACCAGTCACAAGTGGTGTCCCACAAGGTTTTGTCCTGGGACCGCTCTTGTTCGGTATATACTTTTCCGAGGTACAGGCCAACGTGGGAGGACTATGGCTCACCAAGTTCGCAGATGACTGCAAACTGGGCGCCATAATCGACTCTCCAGCTGACACAAACATCCTTCAAAAAGGTCTCACAGAGACGGATAACTGGTGCCAGAGCCATGGTCTAAAGCTAAATGCCAAAAAGTGTATAGTCATACCCTTTGGCAAAAACAATGTGCCCACAAACTACCACATAGGAGGTAAACCATTAAGTACAGAGAAAGTAATTAGGGATCTGGGGACCCAAGTTGATAGCAATCTCTCCTTTGACAACCACATTGCCAAAGTGGTTAGAAAGACCTTCTACATGGCCCACCTCATCATGAAAGGATTCACATCTAGATCAAAAGAGGTAATCGTGCCCCTTTATTCATCCCTCATTAGGCCCATCATAGAATATAATGCCCCTTTTGGGATGTACCTTACCCGACACCTTCAGCAACTAGAAAGATCCCAAAAGTACCTCACCAAGAGGATCAAGGGACTCAAACAGATGCCATATGCTGCTCGGTTAAAAAAACTCCAGCTCTACTCAGTTGCATACATCCTACTTCGAGGCGATCTATGCCTGACATATAAAGCTATGTCCAATCCAGAATTAATGGACATGCTCCACCTCAGTAAATCTAAATCCCTTAGAGCCACACGCTCGAGGGACTTGAACCTCAGCACAGAAATAAATAGGACTTGCTGGAGGGACAGATTCATAACCCAGAGGCTCCCTTCGCTCTGGAATAGAATTCCAATTCTTGTTAGGCAGAGCACCTCATTGAATCTCTTCAAGAAGAATCTTGATGAGTGGATGGGGGATTGTAGGTTTGTTCCGGGGATTACTTCCGTGTCACTATTGGACAGAGGCACAGTAAACTAAACCGTAAAAAGGGTAAGCCAAACAAAATCAGGCTAGGCTTATAATTGCCCCAGGGCAGATAGCCTAGTATGAACCTATGAACCTATATGTATATGAAATGCACTCTAGGTTCATTTAGCACATTGCTTGCTACATTCATTCACCACAACCACAGTGTTCTCGACACATCTGTGTATGATGTCTGTCCTAGGCATGCATCATGCACCGTTTGCTGCATTTATATGCCAATACAACACTGTTATTGGATAACCCCTGTGTAAAATGCGATTAATGTTTCAGTGTGCCAGTTCATTTCATGTTTAAGAAAATCAGAAAGTACTGCTTTGCAGGTATATTTCTGCTTGGGTTTATAGTGCAGTTGGAACATGTGGGCCTGTTGCTCTAAAACATTTATTATAAAGCTTATCTGTTTTAGGTATGCATACAGGTAAATGGATGTCATAGTGTGCTATCATGATAAAGAACTGCTGTGTACTATCATTATCCAGATTTGTTTTTTTCTCAAGTGATAGGCGTATCTAACATTGGTAGTTGTATGTTGTACCGTCCTAGTGACAGCTCATATATACATTGCAAGTCAGAGCTACAGAGACTTATGCTGACACATGTTATGGTGTGTAAGTATATAAGCATATTAGTAACAGAAATGTACTTCCCCAGTAGACATACACACTAGAGTTTCCACTTTTAGAGAACTTAATTGTCTATTACAATGCCTGCATTGTCTTGTTAGGCACGTACTCTATGTTGTGGGTCATTACCATTCAGCTATTGTGTAAACATATTCTTTTGAAATGTTTACAAGATGCATAGAGCATGTGCTATTGTGCTCCATTGATGTGACTCAGTTAATATGCCCTGAATTTCATACTGACCACCTGGATGCCTCATAAGGTTGACACCAGCCCCTTTTTTGGCTATATAAAATTCACAGTGCATGCACAGAGTAACAATTTTGAAATACATTGAACTGAAAAGTCATTATATGTGTACATGTATGTTCACACTTTGTTCTATGTAGTGCTGGTGAGTTTGTCTGTGCAAAGGTTGTAATCACATTTGTATAACACACTGGTTTGTCAGGTTAATCATATCCGAGAGGGGTTATTATTGTATGTTGGAAACTTGATAGTTTGAGTCCTGAAACAGCAGAAAATTAAAAGCATTTGAGGGAGCTGCAGGAAATGTCCAAAATTACTGTATCTTGGAGAATTCATCTTTTTTTTTTTTGGTGGTACGGTAATTCCGCAGTTAGCATTTTTGCTTACTGTGGCTAGAGGTGATATGACACACACACACACACACACACACACACACACACACACACGGTGCAGAGAGACTTGCTTTATTGCAAAAACCAAAAAAAAAAAAAAAAAAAATGTACATAGTTTTAATGTGTAACAGCGAGTTTTGCACGTTGCTGTTACAGCTGTTCATTTGCACTTAATTTTTCAGAGCTTCTGGACTTGCACTGCAGTATCTTACAATTTCAGTTTGGTACTATGTGAAAGTGCTCATATTGCTGATATATCTGGGTATGCATATTTAAAGCTAATGAGCAGCACATAGAGAGAAAGTCAGTAATTATTGTCAGATCAGAAAGAATTTGTGATTTATAAAACATTCGTAGTGCACGGAGCACTGTGATTATGCTCCAGTATCGGCAAAAAGATATACCAATTAAGTGCTGCAGTAGCATGAGACTGGATTTTAAACACCCCTCTGAAAGCTTTTAATATTAGGTCTTTCACAAATGACAATGCCTACCAACAAATCAGAGCATCAGAACTCAAAAACAGCTTTGTTTGTACCTGCAGTGCTGACACTCTATCCATAACATTCTTTCAAAATATTGCCTGCACCTGATATGTGCTGCTGTCTATTTGGCAGAGCTCAGTAATGGCTTTATCGGTTCCACACTGCCCCCCCCCCCCAACTACTCTAACTAGTAGTACATGGAGAGATAAAGCTCCATACACTACAAAGAATTATGATCAGGTCTCCAAAAGTAACCCAGAATTGTGTGTTCTCTAGGTCAATTTCTTGGCATCCATATCTCAAACACATAAAGCAGTTATGATAGGCAACCCACACATAATCCTCTATAATCTTCAAAAGAGTACAAGGCTCATATGTGATTGAAGATGTAAATGTATTTACCCAAAGGATAGAGCCAAAGACTGAATTTGCTGTGTAGCATGATTTTCTAATAAGGACCTGAATAATTGTAATATAATCAGTAAAGAAACAGGGACAAATATTAAAATAAATGAACCTCACCTTATCAGAAACTCTATCTGAGTCGATCAAATGACATTCCTAGTAGACAGGTAAAATAATTAATTGAGAAAATGAATATATGTAAAATAAAATAGTAAGGTATAAATAAGGAATAAAGGTAGTATGTCTGTAAAAGTAATGGGTATAGCATACAGCCATGCAAGGATACAAGATGGAGTCTAGACTTTTTGCATTATTTTAGGTCAAGGCTGGAAACAGATACAGCTAGAAGCATGAGTGCAAGAACTAGCCAGCTTTTAATGAATACTGCAGAATATGTGCTAATAAAAGACATCGTGCTAAGATGTGTGAAAGCATGAACAAGTGTGGCCAAATGATTTTGCATGTTATTGAACAGCAGTATGTTACTACTGTAAAAGTGAAAATAGTTTATAGTGTGAAATTGGAATATACATTAGAAGATTTTTGGAAGTGCATACTAAGAATCAATGGGGAGAATATTATATTTATGCTGAATACTGCTGCAGTGTGTACTGTTTGGTTTTAAAATGCTTTTAAATAGCCTAGGCTACATGGTTCTAAAGAGAGAGCTGTATGCACTTTGTTAGTCTATTCTGGCCTCTGGATGACACCATTTGGTCAAAAAGTATTAACAGATGAGTACCGATGTAAGATACTCAAGTCTGTTTTTTAAATAATTCTACTAAAATATTTTTTCATGTTTTTTTTTTTTTTCTCTGCTATACAGCCTACTGCTAGAACTTATGCCCATTCATTTTCACAACTAAGGTATGAAGGCTTTGTTGTGGAAAATCATCCTATAGACAGAATTAGCAGTAGTCTGTGCCCTTGTTGGCATTCCAGAAATGAGGACATATTTATTATTAGGACTAAGCTCTCACAAGTACATGGGGGTGAGTGACCCACATCATTGTGGGGATTGTAGCGCCTGATTTATTTAAGAATGCTATATTTTGGACAGCATTTCACCATTATTTGCATTTGGCAGAGAATGGAATCTGCCATTTAGGTGAATCTCGAGTTTGGTAGCAGCTGTGAAGGAAGTGACAACGGACGAACAACACATTGGGACTGATTTATTACGGGACGGTATATTTTGGACATTATTTTATCACCATTTGTGCCTGGTCATTGGAAGTTACATTTCTTGTGGATGTGTGTATCCTGTTGAGCCCTCTCTTTTGTAGTGAGGGAACTGGGATCTTTGACAATCTCAGTAATTTATTTGTGTATATGTCAGGATTGCGAGTTTGGTTTCTCGTTTGATTTTTGATGTCGAGTTGGATTGTGTATGTTTAAAACTGATGGGGCTAATGACTGTTTAGTGCAGTATATCATCATATTTCTTATGGTTTATATATTTTGAGGGCGAAGAATTATATAGTTTTGACACCAATTTTGTTATATGTATATATGCATTTAAGTAGAGAGATATTGGCCATGATATCTATAACGTAGGCTTTAGGAATGTGTTGTTAAATTGTTGTTTTTGTACCTTTACAGTGTACAATTCAGAATATATTGTTTATTAATACAGTATTTGCTGTGTTTAAGTGGCACATGGTTTGGGGCTGAAGTTACATCTATATTAACAACTGGTGCTTTATATTCATATAACTTTGTATATTGCTTTTGAATTATTTATTTTGCTATATATTAGTTACAAACAGTTATTTTGGATCCCAATACGCTAATTTTGGGTCTTATTTTATAAACATGGACTTGATGACTATACCTCAAGACCTATCTGCTGATGGAGATGATATACAGGTGTTTGGGATGGGGTCTAGTTTGTTACAATCACATGGACCTAATGAGAGTAATCCTGAAGCTTTGTGTTCTCAGACATTTTTACAACTTACTAAATCTATGCAAACTCTCTGAACCAATGTATGCTATTTGAAGCTTTTTAAAGCTTATAAATCCAAAGGCATAACACCAAGGGGTTTACGTATTCACCTAGAACCCTTAGCCAAGCTGATGATATTTTATTACAGGCATTGGGTGGTGGCTCAACAAAATGCTTCAATGCAATTTGTTGAAATATTAATGGCTCATTATGAACGTAGTATTAATCAGTCTATTGTAGAAATCACTAAAACATGTGATGGCATTAAATCATTTGAGGGCCACCCCATTTTTAAAACTTCTTTTCAGAAATTGATGAAAGGAGCTCATAGCAACTGAAAAGCAACTCAAGGAGAGGAAAATTGACTAATTTAACAGGGATGTAAGGGATTATGATCAGGGTAAGCCACTTGGTCAACATAAAAATGTTAAATTTGCAATTCGATTCAGTACGAGATTCTAGTAAAAGAAAAAGAAAGAAGTCCATTTTGAAGAAAGCTACAAGTATTAGTAATGCTTCAGAGGAAGATTCTTCTTCAGTCACAAATACGGAATATGAATACAGACAAAAGCCACCAGCCCCCAAAAAATATGGTTTAAAAAAAACTTTTGGGTTCCGAAAAAGAAGGGATGGTAGAAAACATAAGTCAAGCTCCCACCTTAGAAACGCTTTTTAATCTGCTTATACCACAGTAGGTGATTGCTGTAATTTACACCATATTTCTTCTGTCGTACTATCTGACATTGAAATACAATATTGAACAAAGGATTGAATTTTATTTATTTTTATTTTTATTTTACATTTGTTGACCAGGATAGTCCAACTGGATTAATGTCCATTTTCAGCGGAGGCCCAGGGAGAAAAGCTCCAAGGTAGACAGATACAGTAGTAACAAAGAAGACATATTACAGATATGGTATTTACAAAGAATACATAAGCAGATATGAATAGACAATTTCACAAGTTTTAGTTACCCCTGGTAACAGTCAGAGGAAAATTAAACAGTAGTTTGATTAGTTGATTATTCACATTCATGGTGAGAGTTAGCCAGGCTTGTTACAGTGGCAAAGCCAGTTTAGTGCTAGATGTTTGGGTTTAGCTTTAAATTGGCATAGGGAGGAGAGCAAAGTAATATCAGTCGTTAGTAGGTTCCAGGCTCTGCCTGCAGAGTTCGCAAAGAGGGAATCACCGGCTACATTGTTAATTTTGATTGTCTGAATTAGTAATCTGTTTGAGGATCAAAGCAGTCTTGGATTGTTGTAGGGGGTGATAATATTTTTAAGAGCTGGTGTATTACCTGGATTATAGAGGATTTTATTAGCCATAATCAGAAGATTATATTGGATTAGACTGGGAAGTTCTAGCCACCCAAGCTGTTTAAGGTTGATGCAGTGCTGTATCCTAAAAAGCAGGCCAGTGGCAAACCTGGCAATGTGATTGTAATAGGTTGACAGTCTATTAAGTACAGTCTTGTTTAGATTAGAAAGAAGGGGGAAGCATATACAAGTGCTGAAAGTAGGTGAGAGCGAGCTATGGCAATCTTAGCTCGAGGGGTTAGGAAGGCTTTTATTCTATACAGTGACCCAAGTTTTTTATTGATGGTCTTGATCGTTTGGTTTACGTGAAGGTCAAATTTTAGGTTATTATTGATAATGACTCCTAATAGTTTTGTAGAGGGGTCGGGGGTGATTATTCTGCCATCTTTTGCATTTATGGTGAAGGTAAAAGCAGCAGACTTTTGTGTTGGTGAGAATAACAACACTTTCGTTTTTTGGGGGATTTAGCAACAATCGACATTCAGAGAGCCAGTTTTCTTTAGTATTAAAGGTGGACTGGGTGGCAGACCTCAGGTCTGAAGGAGATGTGGCTGATCAAATCAGGGTGGAGTCATCAGCGTATTGGATACAGTTGACATTTGGGATGACTGTATATAAGTCGTTAATAAAGATGGTAAACAGTAAGGGCCTAATATGGAGCCTTGTGGTACTCCAAGAGTGTTAGGTAATAGGTTAGAGAGCTTGTTCTGCCAGAGAATAGCCTGCTGCCTACCATTGAGGTTGGATTTAAACTATTGAATGGCATTATAATTTAGACAGAAAGATTGCAGGGTGTGAATCAAAAGCTGGTGATCCACCATGTCGAATGCCTTGGAAAGATCCAAGAAGAGGATATGTGATTATTGTTATGATTATTATTTATGGTATTGGTAAACACTAGTAGGGCTGAAGTTGTGTTGTGGTGTAGACACTAGTAGGGCTGAAGTTGTGCTGTGGTGTAGACGGAAGCCGTGTTTGGTATCAGCCATGAGGTGATTCTGAATTAGGTGGTGCATGAGTTGCTTGTATATGTGTTTTTCCATAATCTTAGCTAGTGGAGAAAGTATAGCTATTGGCCTATAATTGGAGAATTCAGTAGAGGAACCTCCTTTATTTAATGAGATTACATAGGATGTTTTCCAAATGGTGGGAATTTTAGCCTCTGCTATGGTACAATTGATTAGTATTGATTCTGGATAGGCAATGGAATCATCTGATTTTTGAAGGTACTCTGCAGGTAGTTGATCAGCGGAGAGTGTGGTGGGTTTTAATTTTTTGATCAAGGTATGGATAATTGATGTGGACACTGGTTGGAAGTTGAACAAGAGTAGGGATGGTACTATCAGGGCCAGGGGAGCTAGTAGGTAATTGGCTAGCTAGGGCTTGAATTGTTTCTGTAAAGAAATGGTTAAAACTGTCTGAAACATCCTCAGGGGATTTATCAATGGCAGCAGTGGGGATAGGGGTAGACATTTTTCTTGGATGAAGTAGATTATTCAGACCTGTCCAGAACTTCTGCGGATTGTTCTGGTTTGTTGTCTGTAAATTACAGTAGTATTGTTTTTTTGTCTTGTAAAATGGATTTTTTAGTTTCATTCCTAGCTTGCCTGTATGTAACATGATCATGGGGGTCTTTAGTGGAGTGCCATAGAGCCCAAATTTTGTTTCTACTGATAATTTTTAGTCTAGATTCTTTAGACAGCCATGGTGCAGTTTTTGCCTTTGTTTATTTTGGGCGGGAAGGTGCATGCAAGTCAAGGATTTCAAGAAATTTGTTGTTAAAAATGCAACTGCCTCTTCTAAGGGGAGGTGTTTTAGCATAGACCGGTTACAGGAGTTAAGTTCATGTTGGAATTTGGCAGGGTCAAAGTCTTTTTTGTTTCTGACTTTTCTGACTAAGGCTTGATGAGGATTAATTACTTTTTGCTTAACTATGTAAGTAAGAAGGTGGTCACTTAGGTCATTGGGGAGGGTACCAGCAGTGTACAGCTGGGGGTTACTATTTACAAGTACCCAGCCGAGTATGCTTTCTTTATGTTTGGGTTTACATAGCCTGGTAGGGGTGGTTATGATTTGAGTAAATGCATGCAGGTTAATGTGGGTAGAAGGAGATTCTGAGGAACAGGTGCCCCAGTCTGTGTTAAAGTCACCAAGTAACAGGGTTTCTTGGGGGTAATGGCATGAAAGCCAGTGTAGGGTGTCTTCGAGTGTGGCTGTACAACTACCCTGGGGAATACACACACAGATGATGATGATTCATTTACTTTTGTTAAGTTGCAATTTAGTGGCAAGAATTTCGGAGTTATTAATTTGAGGTGGTTGATTAATATCTACGGTCACATTCAATTCAGATTTTTAGAGTATAGCTACCCCACCCCCCTTCGTCAAAACACGATCCAGTCTGTGTATGTTATACCCAGGTGGTAACACCTCATTGTCAGTTGTGGTACATTTTAACCAGGTCTCAGATTTGTGCCGGGTTTTTTTGTGTCTGAAGATGTTTTTGCGAGAGAGTCATTTTGTAGATTGTTGAATTTTAGATTATATTTTGGTAATAACAATTCTGAATTGGAGTCTGACTGATTTCCAGTAACATACGTCTAAATTCAAGCCCCCCCCCCATTGAATAAACATGTCTCCACCTTCCAGCAATGTGTCCTTAAGGATTTACATTTTAGGGGGGTCAGTTATTGGTTTTTCCAGAAATAATTTAACTGAATTAGAAGTTCAAGCCTTGAATAGCCTCCGTATCAGTAACATTTTGTTAATTGTTCCAGCTGATAAAGGAAGGGCTATTGTTGTAATGGACTGGTCAATGTATCTTGAAGAAGCTGAAAGGCAATTGTCAGATGGTAGTTTCTATACTAAGATGTTTATAAGACCCTAAATATAAGTTTAAAAAAGACATTGATCTGTTCCTTCAACTCACTTTAGAGGAGGGTATTATTAGTCAAGATGCAGTTTTTCATTTAACCATACCTGACCCCTTACCACAATACCCATATATTTTGCTGAATATACATAAGTATCTTTCCTAACCCCCCAGGAAGGCCCGTTGTTTCTGGCAACGGTTCCCTTACTAAACCATTGCCATGTTTTCTTACTAAATATCTTCAACCATTGTTACAGCATGTTAGGGCCAGAATTCAGGATACCACTGAATTTTTTAACATTATATCAGATACGCAGTTGGAACCAGGATGGTTTATGTGTACTCTAGATGTCATGGCATTGTAGACCAATATCCCTCATTGGGCTGGATTGATGGCATTGGACTACTGGCTCAACTGAGTTTCATTATATAGTCCTGGTTTTAATACTTTTCTTTTGTCTTGTAGAACGTGTTAACCAAGAACATTTTTTATTTTAATGGTGATGTTATTGGTAAATGATGGGTACAGCAGTGGGTGCTTCATTTGCACCCATTTATATGGACCTTTTTATGGGCTGCCTGGAGTAGCAGATAATTTATGATGTCAATCATAATTTATTTTTGGATGAAATTGATATCTGATGTAGGTATTTGGATGATTGCTGGATGGTGTGGGATCGGGTATTGTCAATCTAACTGAGTTTGTTCAATATTTAAATGATAACAAGTGGGATATTAATTTTACTTTACATTATGTTGTATATAGGATTTCCTTTTTGGATGTCCAGCTTATGCGTAAGGAGGATGGTACTTTGGAAAGTAGTGTGTGTCATAAGCATCCGCAATTTAATACTTTATTGCATGCTTCTAGTTATCATCCCAAACATATAATCCGTAACATTCCTAAATCACAGTTTCTATGTATTCATAGAATTTGTTCGTCTGAACTATTTGAACAACAGCAAAGGGATCTAGTTGGTAGATTTTGGGACCGTGGATATAATATGGATCGTATCTGCAATATTAGTCAGTGAGCTTCTGGCCAAAATAGGTCCTCATTGTTAAAATATCAACAAAGGAAGCAGGGTATTAATAACAAGAGTATTAGGTTTATTACCAGCTTTGGTCGCAATACAGGGGAATTTATTGAATTGATACAATGACATTGGGCAATTTTACTTTCAGATAATAGATTGTGATATATTGACATCCAGATGCCGCTTCTCATTCCGAAGGGACAAGACATTGGGGGCTTTTTCAATCATTATAAAAATAAAAATCAAAATTATGAGGAGCACTCACAACAGCTTATGATTGATGGCGGCATATTGGCAGGTTCTGTTCCCCGTGGTCATTGTTCCTTTTGTAAATATGTATCTAAAGCTAAACAACTTTCTAGTAAAAATACACCTAAATTATATTATATTCACATATTTGCAAATTGTAGTACAGCTTGGGTTATTAACTTAGCTACCTGTACCTGCTCTGCCTTTTATGTGGGTCTAGGGTTACCACCTGTCCCACTTTGCGAGGGACAGTCCATCTTTGGGCAGTTCTGTCTTGACAAAAAAATTTAAAAAATGGCAAATGTCCTGAGATTTGAGGACAAAATTATTTCCTATATGTTATGTAATAGTTGCATAAAACAGTTATTCTGTATCTAAAATACCTAAATGTTATAAGAAACAGAATAAGCAACTAAAATGCTACAAGAATAAGCTTTTATTTAGGCAAAAAAGTTAAGTTCTATCTTTGGACTGACCGTGGATGTGCGTCGGCCTGTAAAATCTTATGTTTGTACCAAAAATGTCCCACTTTGGCCATTTGAAAAGGTGGCAACCCTATGTGGGTCAGACTTCTTGTACTTTAAGAACACGACTTTCTGAACACCTCATTGACATTAGGAATAAACACATGTCTAATGGCCTTTACAAACATTTTGTTAAACATTCTACTGCAAAATGTATGTTCGTCATTATTGACAAGATTGTGGGTGACAGGAGAAACAAGGCAGGTTGGCAGAATACATTAAACCAAAAAGAAAATAGTTGGATCATTTGACTTGGTGGTTTATTTCCACCAGGTCTTAATGAATATGGTTAATTAGGTCATTATAGGAATCGGGTGATCAGGTGTATATAATGGCTTGGATTTACTTGATGTGTATTTACTGAAGAAGACTGTCTATTTTTTTCGGCTGAAACCAGTTTGAATTTTCATTGCATTATGTTTTGCTGCATTTTTATGCAGTTCTAATGCAGTTTTTTGGGCTGTTATGCAACAATAAATGATACCTACTTTTCCACGTCAGTTGTACTGGCTGTATTTGTTGGTTTGTTTTCTAATAAGGACCTTAACAGTTGTGATATAATCAGTAAAGAAACAAGGACAAATGTTAAAAGAAACTGACCTCACCTTATCAGCAACTGTGCGCCTGAATAGATCAAATGACACTCCTAGTATACAGATAAAATAATTAACTGAGGAAATTAATATATGTAAAATAAAATATGAATAAAATAGTAAGGTAGAAATAAGGAATTAAAGGTAGTATGTGTGTAAAAGTAATGGGTATAGCATACAGCCATGCAAGGATACAAGATGGAGTCTAGACTTCTCGCATCATTTTAATTCAAGGCTGCAAATAGATACAGCTAGAAGCATGAGTGCAAGAATGAGCCAGCTTTTAATGAATACTGCAGAATATGTGCTAATAAAGGACATTGTGCTAAGATGTGTGAAAGCATGTACATGTGTGGCCAAAATATTTTGCATGTTATTGAACAACAGTATGTTGCTACTGTAGAAGTGAAAGTAGTTTATAGTGTGAAATTGGAATCTACATTAGAATTTTTGGAAGTGCATACTAAGAATCAATGGAGAGAATATTGTGTTTATGCTAAATATTGCTGCAGTGTTTAGTTTTAAAATGCTTTTAAATAGCCTAGGTTACATGGCTCTAAAGAGAGCGAGAGCTGTATGCACTTTGTTAGTCTATTCTGGCCTCTAGATTTTACCATTTGGTCAAATAGTGTTAATAGATGAGTACCGACGTAAGATATCAAGTCTGTTTTTTAATAATTGTACTAAAATATTTTTCCTGTCTTTTTTTTCTGTTATAAAGCCTACTACTAGCACTTATGCCCATTTATTTTCCCAACTAAGGTGTGAAGGCTTTGTTGTGGAAAACCATCCAGTAGCAGTAGTCTGTGCCCTCATTGGCATTCCAGCAATAAGGACATATTTATTATTAGGCCTAAGCTGTCACAAGTATGGGGGGGGGGTGAATGACCCATATCATTGTGGAGATTGAAGTGCCATCCCTGCTGAGGGACACATTCACCCGCAGTGATGATAATTACTGCTGAACCAGCTTGTTGACTGAACACCTGAAACCACAGTCTTCTCTTACACTGCTGCCCTTCCTCTGAGGGTTGTGACAGGGATCATACCTTCCTTCTCAGGATTAGCACATTCATCTTCTCTTGCAAGTGTCTTCCAGCACCTAAAATCCGATCTAATCTCAAGACAACACATCCACAGTCAAAGCATTCTCTCTCACTCGCTCTCTCTATATCACCAGAACTGGATTATGTTTTCATACTAACTGGGTTGTGTTGCTCCTGAGAACATACAGATGGTAAAAAGAATTTGCAGAGTAGAAGCAACGATTGCATGTGTTCAAAATCAATCACAGAGTCAAAGGAAATTTCATATACTTTGTAGAGCCATAGCAATATCCTGCACAAGTATGCTAATTTATTTTCAGACTTGGGAAGCTTGCCATGAGAATATCATGTACATGTAAGGTTGTATGAAGTACCAGTGATTCATGCTTCCAGTAAAGTACCGAAACACTCCGATTTAAAGTTGAACAGGAAATTAAGGGACTGTAGAGCCTGAGTGTTAAGAAGTAATTAGAACCAATGGGATGGGTGAACAGAATGGTTACTGCTGTGAAAAAGATAATATTTGCATTTCTGTTACGACATAATATCTGAATAAAGTGATTGAAAGGGATTACCTGTTGCTTACAACTGAGGATGTGATTTCAAGGAAGCCAGATGTTTTCAGTACTAGATGCAAACCAGAATTTCTGGCAGGTAAAGCTTGATGAAACAAGCTCCAGATTGTGTGTATATGTAATATTCGGTTATGAAGGTGCAGTTCCTTAGACTTTTGTTCAATAATTCAGCAGCAACAGAGATGTTCAGAAAAGGTGCTGCCCAAGTACTTTATAGGCTAGGAAGGTGTTGTGGACATACTGATGTATTAGTTGGGGGTCAGATGCAAGAACAGCATGTCAGGATACAGGTAATGCTGTTGAGTAGATGAAGACAGCTTAATTTCAATCTAAGTAACAAGAAATGTCAACTGAGATTGTTAAATCTAAAATACATGAATCATATCCTACCTACAGAAGGACTGAAAACCTTATTCAGGGGAAAATATAGTTATGCAAATGCCAAAACCAGAAGACAAACAGGTTTTGCAAATGTTTATTTTTACAGATATGTTGTTAAAGCAAGGTGCAGCCTGGGAATTGAGACGTGAACAGGGACAGCGTTTTGAAATGCTAAAAACCTAGTTACAGATTAAAATATTGAGGTACAAGCATTGAAGTTATGTTGCTTGTAGACTCCAGTGGAGGTCCTATGATTCCTCATGAGAATACATAGCTGTCTGTGAGTTCAGAAGCATTTACAAATGCACCAAAGACACTTGCCCCAATGGAAAAGAAAGCTGCAGTGCTGTATGAATGAGAGAAATTCCGTGAGTATTTCTGTGGCAGTGAAGTTCAGGTGGAAGCAAACCACAAATCCTTGCATACTATAGTTAGAATGCCTTTGCACAAGGCATCTCCGAGATTACAGAAATTGTTGCATAAGTTACAAAAGTACAATCTGAAAGTAAAATGCGTAAAATATGGACCAGGCAAGGAAATAAATGTGGATACATTGTTTTGAGCTTATTTAAAAAAAAAAAATATGAAGAATTGCAAGATGAAGGACTAGATTCTTTGGATAATGCAACAGTTAGTGACATAAGAAAGAAATTAAAATAATTTCAGAGGTGTTCTGATTCTGACTTGGAAATCAAGTTATTGAAATGTAGGAATAAGAGTATGGCCTGAGCAAAAATCAACAGTAAGGAAAGAAATTCAGCCTAATTTTTCTTTCAGGGAAGAAATAAGTTGTATTTAAGGTTTGATGTCCAAAGCTAAGAATGTAATAGTTTCCGATCAGTTGTGAAAGCAGCTGTTTGACAGCAAATGTGAATCACATATGAGAACAGTAAAGTGCAAAGAAAACAGCATGAGTTAGTGTAATGGCCAGGAATGTCAACTTAGCACAGTTAGAGCAAGGATGTAACAAACACTACAAAGGAAGAAACTGTACCCACCTTAGATCATCCTCGGAGCAGAATGGACGTGTTTGTTTAGACGAGACATGTTTCTTATGTACATACATCTCTTATTATTCCAGGTCTTCTGAAATAATCAAAATGAAGATAGAACAAATGCAAGTGTGATTCATGTATGAAAGTCTGCATTTCTGAGACAGGGATACTTGTTCTCATGTCTGACACGTGTGTAACATACATGTCAGGAATCCAGAAGATTTGTTCAAGTTGGGATTCAGATGTATTATGTCTATTCCACACCCTCTCCAGTCTGTTGGATAAGTGGTGATAGCTATTAATTTGGTGATGAGAAAGAGGTATAGAAAAAGCTTGAAGATTGACATCTCTTATTTTACAGTATAGGATTAATCTACTGCAAGGACTCCATTATCACCAGTTCAGCTAATACTGGGAAGATAGTTGAAAGACAGGTTATGAAATTCAGGTATATCCCCAGTGTCTGAAAATTAGCATACAGTAAAATAAATTCTAAAGAATACTCAGCAGTGGCAAACAAACTACTAAGGTTGATACAGCAGAAGATTATCAGACTTATATGATGGATAAAAAATCAGGATCCAAAAGCCATAGGAAAGTCTGCATCCTGAAAGAGAAGTAGTTGATAAAGTAAAACTAA
The DNA here is from genome assembly GCF_019279795.1 of Protopterus annectens. NCBI lineage: Eukaryota > Metazoa > Chordata > Ceratodontiformes > Protopteridae > Protopterus > Protopterus annectens. The sequence continues at coordinate 13,865,658 of NC_056729.1, read as the reverse complement.
GATCCTGTGTAATTCATGGAGAAGATTCTAAGCTGTGTAAAAAATTGCAGACATACGAACAGAGTTAATTTGTCATATTACATTTCCAGAAGAAAGAACAGATGGATATGTCACAACTGATAGTGTTACAGGAAAGTAGAGACTCTGAAAACTGTGGCAGTCAATAGCTGCTGAGAGGGGTCTACTTCTAAAGACCGAACCGACGATTCCCCGACTCGCGGAAAACGAAGACCAAACGACCGACAGGTAAGTTTACCGACAGGGTGATTTGCCGACAGCGGAAAGACCGACAAGGGTAATGTGCGATCGTGACTCGGTAAGTGTGCGACAGTGACGGCGTTAGGAGCGGTGAGGTAAGTGTGCGATATTGTGGGATTTCGGGTTAGGCTGTGGGAAAGGTGAGTGTGTGTAAGTGTCGGAGTTAGGGTTCGTGTATGGTAAGTGTGTGATAGTGAGGGACTGTAGTTTAGGGACGGGTTACGTGAGTTAGGGTTAGGGTGCAGGTAGGTGAAGTGTGCGATAGTGTCGGACCTTGGGCTAGGGGTGGGTTAAGTGAGTTAGGGTTAGGGTGCAGGTAGGTGAAGTATGCGATAGTGTCGGACCTTGGGCTAGGGGTGGGTTAAGTGAGTTAGGGTGCAGGTAGGTGAAGTGTGCGATAGTGTCGGACCTTGGGGTTAGGGGTGGGTTAAGTGAGTTAGGGTTAGGGTGCAGATAGGGTGAGTGTGCGATAGTTTCGGACCTTAGGGTTAGGGTTTGGGTTAGGGCTAGTGGGTATGTTATGTAGTGTGGTGTGTTGTTTACGTTCGGTGTGTCGGTGTTATGGTGTTCGGTGTTTTGCGTTGTCGGTTTTGTGCGTTATCGGTTATCTGGCGTCGGTGATTTTTGTGTCGGCGAAGTAGCGTTTCGGGCTTTTAAAGTAGACCCGCTGAGAGATCCTTGTGAAGTCTGGTTGCCAAGTGAAGCTACACAGCAGGAATAAGGATCTGAAAAAGACCAGATGTCCAGTGTAAATAAGTCCTGTTGAATTTTCCAGATTTAAAACACTGTTAAAGCTACCATTCAGATGTATTGACTTGTAGACAAACATGATTCTAACGACTGAAAAGTTTGGTTATTGAAATGTGTTCTTGACTGCTTAAAAAGTTTCAGCTTGATATAAAAAACATGAGTTGGTTAATCTAGTGCTGTTTTTATTTACTTTATCCTTTGTTGACTAGGTTAGTCCCACTAGGCACTTTCCAGGGGAGACTTGAGGTAGAATTTGTACTACTAGGAGAAAAGGCCAGGACACCAGGGAAATCCCCCTATTCTTTCCACTAAGTGCCATGGGATCTTTTACATATCTAAGAGACCACCAACTCAAGAGATGGGACCTTGGTTCAACGTCTCATTCGAAAGATAGCCAAAGTGCTCAGTATTGCATAATGCTGTCTCTGTGATTTATAGTAGCATGAATATATTTTCTAACTTTCTAAAAATGAAGCTGAGAACTGAGATAAAAGGGAAAAATAGTGGAACAGGTTAACAGTTTCATGAATCTGGGAGTGCTGGTTTAGGTGAAAGGAAGTCTTGAATAAAGAGGTCAAAGCACAGCCAACTAGCAGAGTGACAGGTAGTAAATGACAGAATAATGCTAAAGAAGCTGAAAAGTAAGGCATATAAAACAGTTGTGTGACCAGTACTACTGTATGGTATGGAAAGCTAGGCAGTAAAGGCAGAGTATTTGAGGAAGCTAGAGGTGCCTGAGATAGGCGGTAGGATGCACACTGTGGGACAGATGAAGAAATAAGGACACGAGAGCAGATGCCAAAGTAGCTCCAGTTGCAGAAAAGGTCAAAGAAAATAGATTACAATGGTTTGGGCATTTGTGCAGAAAAGCAGAATACAATCTGATGAAGAAGACAAAGAGGAAACAAAGGCATCCAGCAAAGAGGTGGTGGATTGTGTTAGTGAAGACCTGCAACAGTCAGACATTAGTGTTGAAGAAGGTAAAAGAGTGGCACTGAATAGAGAGAGATGGAGACAGTTGACACGACACCTTGACCCCATGTAGAAAATGGGGAAAAGGGGTTGATGATGATCGTGACATGTTTTCAGTCAGAACTATGTTTTTTATTTACCTGGCAATTGGGGGGATGATATGTCATTTGTATGCAGTTAATCTAATCAACACAACCCCCTTCTTGTTGCATCTCAGTCGAAGTATAAAAAACCTTAAAAGGTGAACCTTATTTTTTTAAGACAGTAACACAGTGATTCTGTCTTCTAATAGCTTTTGTTGACTTCTGGAGTAAAACTTCTGGTATATTTTCAACTTAAATACTCTAAGGGCCAGATTCAATAAAGCCTACTCTGAGTGTACACAATATGTATTCAAGAACATCCCTACCACATTGTTTGTGCTTTCTAATCACTCAGAAAGATTACACCTAGTGTACATGTAGTCTACACTTTGTGGTAACCTTTATGAATCCCTGTCAGTATTTAAAGCTGCAAGAATATCAGTAAGAAAACTAAAATTAAGAGGAAGAAGGTGTGAGCTATGTCTGTGCTGTCGGTTCACTCAGAACAGTATACACTTAGTGTAGACATTATTGCATCCCAGGGTTAATGCTATGGATATGAACAAAAACTGGATTCAGGAAAGATGTAAAACAAACATCATGGAAGATTGTTTACAAATGTATATTCTTCCCATCCTCATTATCCCCTGCAGTGTTCTCAAATGTACAACAATAAATGAACCATAAAATGTAAATTACATATGAGGCTGAATTATTTAAAAATAAGCACTCAAACCCCCCAAAAAATCATTGAATAAACAACTGCCACTGGCAACACTGGTATATCTTTCTTTCGGCTTTTCCCGGTTTGGGGTCGCCACAGCAGAACTCCGGTCCTCTAATGATTGGCAGTAGATTTTTACGTGCTGGCTTGCCGGGCCTAATGCACAACCTTCAATGAAGAAATGCCCATTCACGCATGTCGACACACAGAAGATGCTCTAACTGAGAATCGAACGTGCAATGTCTAACTGTGAGGCGACAACGCTACCGCAGCACCACCACCGCAGTACTGGCAACATGTACGTATTAAAAATATTCTGTTACATCCACCATGACCTAATCTACTTTAGCAATTTAAAGGCATTCATTCATTGCCTGAACAGCCAACCAGAAATGCATGGTAATGGTCTCAGCTAGTATACCGCTTGATATAGCAATCATCTGTAAAATGGTTTTGTGTTTACTTAAGTGCTGTATTGAGCACATTATTTACACTTTCTTGAAAATGGTCAGTAACATAAGTAACTTTGAAATCATTATGATCTTGTCTCTGATCGTAATATATATATATATATATATATATATATATATATATATATATATATATATATATAGTAAAAAAAGTCCCAAGCACAAAAAATATATGTAAAAATATCCCAAGGAGCCCAACACAAACATATAAGAATACGCCTCCACTCAACGCAGTCAAAAGCTTAAAAATAAACACAGTCTCTTAGGCAAACCTGTTAGCGTTGCTTTGGAAATAAGCGCAGTCTCTTAGGCAAAACCAGTAACGTTGCATCCAATCCACATGTATCCCTTTGCATAAAATTCACTCAATAAATCCAGTAACTTCACGTCTCCAAGCCAAAGATACTTCCTCAAATTGAAAGTTAGACGTTCAGAATGTTGTCACCAACACGTAAAATTTATTAAAATATGTTAAAACAAGTAAGCGCTTTCGCGGGCAAACCAACCCGCTTCATCAGACAAAATACAGAAATTCAACACAGTTTAAAATACACTACTAACATCCTTCAAGCCAATCATTTCACAGCTTAAATTTTACGTAATTTCCTCGGAAGCTACGAAACAGCACATTTATCCAAAACGTTATTTGATAACAATAAAACTTCCTATAACATGCATCTAAGAAGTTATCATGACATTCCTTACAAGATCCTTAGCGCTTGCAAAAAATCACATAGCATATGCACATTTCCAAAAATCATCATAAACAGTCATCATAAACAGTACCTTCACATCGATCATTAGGCAAACTATAGATATGCATCTGCGTACCGGATAAATAAACCTTCCCCCATGTGTCAATAATGCTTGCAAAAATTCACATAACATATGCATGTTCCAAGGAGGCGTGTAAACAGTACATTCTCAGCGTTCATTATGACAGACAGTAAATATGCATAAATCTGTTAGTCGCATATTTAAGCACACAAACCAATGCTCGATCGCATCATATACTAATAAAGTACAATGATGCACAAAACATACTTCCAAACTCTCATTACCATTAAGAGTCATTCATTATTTAAAATTATTTAAAATTTACGTCACTTCCGTTACTAATGTAAGACGTGATGCATCACCATAATCTAAACCTACATAAGTCTGTTATTTACAAACCTAGTAAATTCAAGCACATAAACCAATGCTCGAAGGCATCCTAATGGAATAAATAATGTACGCTAGGTACTTACAAGCTATTCGCCTGACTTTCAAACTTTTTCTTACCATTAATTGTCCCACATCATACTAAGGCTAGCCAAATCACGTCACTTCCGTTAATCCTATACAGCGTGATGTATCGCTATAGTGTAGACGCTGTAACTGAGCCCGGAAGTCTTGGGAAGATCACAGGAAAGTATAAATACCAATAATTATTGTTGCATAATGCAACGGTTAAACAAACATAAGATCTACCATCACTTCCAATAAAACGTGACATAACACCAAAGATAATCGCTATAACTAATTACAATATCTAAAAACTAATGATATATTAAATATATAAAAATATAAAATATATCAAAAATATGTCATAAATATATGCTACGCTGTCTATCAATCAATATGGTACGCAATACTAAAGATGCCCTAAGTATATATACAAACATATCATAAATGTAGTTATATATAATCATAATTATAATTATAAATACAATATAAATACATATATATATATATATATATATATATATATATATATATATATATATATATATATATAAAATAAATGTAGAAAATCAATGTATAAAATCTAGGTAGAAAATCTATGTAGAAAATCTATAACCCACCCCATTCCCATATACAGATACCAATTCATACAAAAACATGTGAAAGACACATGTATACACCCAAAAAATACACAAATGTGTGCTATCTTGTACAAATGTCCACTCATATCCATGAATACACTTATATGTTCGTATAAGTGATAGAACAATAATAGAACAATAATAATGTTTTTCACAAATTACCCATTCATACACATAATTACTAGTTCATGTACAAAAAGGAACATATATATGCATATAATAACGTCTGCTAGTTTTTATAAAAAATATATATGAATACCCACTCATACCATGAAATAAATTTAAACCTTGATAGGACACATAATCATATAGGTGTATAAATAACAAAAAAATATAATAATATATACACAACCAATTATTATTTAATACGTCTAGCTTTCAAAGTGGGTTTCAGAGAAATGTTCTCATTTAGCCCTTTCTTTCTATGAGCTCCAAGTCTCAAGATCCATGACAATTCTAGTTCTTCAGTTCTATTAGTAATATCACCTAACCTATCTGATGTTTGAACCACACTTAGAACTTGGAACAAGAACATATGTGCATTTCCAAACCTTATGGTATGTTTTGCTATAGCACTGTATTCATCACCTCTCCTTAAACAATACTGATGATCCCTAATCCATTCCCTCAGGGATCTATTTGTTTTTCCCACAAATCTCTTAAAAAACATAACATGTGGGTTATCAACAATATATCTAATTTTGAAAGTGGCCGGTCAAGGATCTTGTAAGGAATGTCATGATAACTTCTTAGATACATGTTATAGGAAGTTTTATTGTTATCAAATAACGTTTTGGATAAATGTGCTGTTTCGTAGCTTCTGAGGAAGTTACGTAAAATTTAAGCTGTGAAATGATTGGCTTGAAGGATGTTAGTAGTGTATTTTAAACTGTGTTGAATTTCTGTATTTTGTCTGATGAAGCGGGTAGGTTTGCCCGCGAAAGCGCTTACTTGTTTTAACATATTTTAATAAATTTTACGTGTTGGTGACAACATTCTGAACGTCTAACTTTCAATTTGAGGAAGTATCTTTGGCTTGGAGAAGTGAAGTTACTGGATTTATTGAGTGAATTTTATGCAAAGGGTTACATGTGGATTGGATGCAACGTTACTGGTTTTGCCTAAGAGACTGCGCTTATTTCCAAAGCAACGCTAACAGGTTTGCCTAAGAGACTGTTTAATTTTAAGCTTTTGACTGCGTTGAGTGGAGGCGTATTCTTATACGTTTGTGTTGGGCTCCTTGGGATATTTTTACATATATATATATATATATATATATATATATATAGTGTTCGAGACATGGATCCAAAGAAATAATCTTTGCATCCATGTCAAGAACACATAATATGTTGTGATCAGAGATCTAACCATAATTCTTTGTAGTGCATGGAGCTGTATCTGCTGCAAGTTCTACTAGTTACCCAAAATCATCATTCTAATCAGCATCTTCCCCCTTTTTCCCATTTTTTCTACATGAGGTCGGGGTATCATGTTAACTGTCACCAACTCTCCCGATTCAGTGGCACACTCCTGCCTTCTTCAACACTCATGCCTGACAGTCTCAGATCTTCTTTCACACAATCCATCCACCTCTTTGCTGGACGTCCTCACTTCCTCTTATCTTCTTCCTGTCTGTCCCAACTCTTCCTCTCTAGATTGTCGTCTGCTTTTCTGCATGTGTGTCCAAACCACTGTAACATGTTCTCTTTGATCTTTTCTGCAGTTGGAGCTACTTTGGCTTCTTCTGCTCTTATGTCCTCGTTTCTTCATCTGTCCCACAGTGTGCATCCTACCACACTTCTCAGGCACTTAATTTCCATCACCTCTAGCTTCTTCAACTGTTCTGCCTTTACTGCCCAGGTTTCTGTACCATACAGTAGTACTTGGTTGCACCACTGTTTGTGCACCTTACTTTTCAGCTTCTTTGGCATTCTTCTGTCATAGACTACACCTGACACTCTATGCCAGTTGGCTGCAGCCCCTCTGATTCTAGCTTTGACCTCTTCATTCAGACTAATCTTTTCCTCAACCACCACTCCCAAATACTTGAAGCTGTTTACCTGTTCCACTATCTTCCCTTCTATCTCTGTTCTCACTTTCTTCTGATTTCCCCAATTTGCTGCCATTACCACTGTCTTATCTATGCTTAATTTCATCCCATGTGCCTTCAGTTTTGCATTCAATTCTCCTGTTCTTTGCTGAAGTTCTTGCTCAGAGTCTGCCTGTAATGCCACATCATCTGCATACATCAACTTTGTTGATCTGTCCCCTCCGACCTGTTGCTAATGTAGTCCATCACCCATATGAACAGCAGTGGGCTCAAAGCTGAGCCTTGTGTATACCCACTCCCACTGGGAAACCCCTCTGTGAGGTCAAACACTGTTCGTACTCGAGTCATTGGGTCCTTTTACATAACCTGCACTAATTCTATCAATGTTTCGGGGACTTCAAACCACCACACTACTGCACAGATCAGCTTTCTTGAGACCTTGTCATATGCTTTCCAAGTGTAAGAATGCCCAGTTGGACTCTGCCCTCATCTCTACCTTCTTCTCAAGTATCTGTCTCACTGCAAACATTCGGTCAATTGTGCTGTATCCTGTTCTGAAACCGAACTGATCATCTCTCATCTTACATTATACTACCCTGTGTATCCGTTTATCAATCACCCTCTCCAGAACTTTCATGCAGTGTGATAAGAGTTTGATGCCTCTGTACTGCCCGCAGATGTGGATGTTCCCTTTGTTCTTGTACACTGGCACGAGTATGCTTATTCTCCAGTCATCTGGGATGCACCTTTCTCTCCACACTGGTATGAGTCCCCTCAGGAGCCATTTCTTCTCTATGCCACTCAGCATCTTTATCCCATCTGCTGTGACCTCATCTAAGCCTGCTGCTTTCCCTGACTTCATTTTCCTTAGTGCTGTTCTTACTTCTTTTAGAGTGGGCTCTTCTTTTTCTCTTATCGTAGGCTGTTTCTGGGGCAGTACAGCTTCTGTGGAGTTTTCTTCATTCAGAAGCTGCTGGAAATACTCCTTGCATCTGCCTTTTGATGTCATGTGGACTGCTGAGCAGGTTGTTCCTGTCATCCCTTATGTAGGGTGTCTGACCATCTTCTTTCTGTCTTTGCCTTGCAACCTGATATAGCTTCTTTGTGCCATTTACTGAGTCACTTTCCAGAACCTGGTAGAGTGTCTCCGATGCCATGTTCTTTGCTACTGCAACTTTTTTCTTAGCTTCTTTGTTAACCAACCAGTAGTCCTTCCTAGCCTGGACAGTCTTTTCTCTCTCCCACTTCTTCCTGCACTTCTTCTTTCTTTTGATGACTTTCTGAACTTCTGATTTCCACCACCAGCTTTCTTTATGTACCTTATTTCCATACCTGGCTCGGCCAAATATTTTTTCTGTAGTGCTAACACATGCTGTTTTTAGGTGCTGCCATTCTTTTTCAACTCCACCTATTTCCTCCACTTCTTAGGGTGCTAGAACCCTGAGTAATTCCTTGAGCTGTTGTACTTTCTTTCCAGTCAACTTCTAGGTCTTCAGTCTGGTCTCTGTTGACCTTAGAGCCTTCTCTGACTGCTGCTTGCAGCTGATTGTGGCAACTAGTGGTTTATGCTGTAGGCAAACTGTTTCACTGGGGATGACTTTGCAATCATGGATTCTACCCCAGTGCCTTTTCCTTACTAGGAGGAAGTCTACCTGAGTTTCATATTGGCTATTCTTGTATGTGATCTTGTGACTGTCTCTCTTTCTGAACCATGTTTGGCTACTATCAAGCTATTTGCCAGACAGAAGTGTAGAATGGCCTCTCCTTCTTTTATTCCTGTTGCCCCACCTATGTGGACCCAGCCAGACCTCATCATATCCTCAGTATCACAACCCTGCTATGGGGCACAGGTTGAGATTATGAATATTGCTCTGTCATTACACTGGAGTCTATTGCCATGAGTCTGTCATTAATTCTGATGATATCCCTCACTGCCTTCTGAAGCCTCTCTTATCACCACAATTCCTACACCATTTATAGCCTCTCCTCCTCCTGAGTAGTAGAGTTAGGATGCCAAGCCAAGTGGCTTTGCTGCACTGCCCTTCCATCTTGTCTCTTGGATACACAGGGTGTCCAGCCTCTTCTGTATCAGCACGTCATCCACTTCCAAGCTGCATCCTGTCAGTGACCCTGCATTAAGCATAGCATTTTTCAGTTCATGTTTGGCAAGTTGGCTGGTTTTAAGTCCAGCTTTCACTCAACAGAGCTATCCCAGGTAACCCAGACTGTATAACTAGACAACGGCCAGCCAGTAGCTTATTGATCCAGGGCTGTTGGCCTTTATGGCGGCACATGTATCCTTCCCACCATTAGCATGGGTTCCTGGCATAGGTCGGAATAGGCTGGTCCTCAACCCACTTATCAACGGTAACTACTCATGCCCATTTTGGTGACATTAGTCAACATGACCAAATCATCTAGAGCTATATTTTACACTCTTGAGTGGCTAGCCCTGCCATGGTGCCCAGTCTGTTATCTGTGTTCTATCTTGAGGATATTGCGCACCACAGTAGATGTCCAAAGCGGTTAGTCTGTGCAACTCTCCCCCCTATAGGGCACCATGTAGAGTCTGTGCTGCTGCCCACAGCTACATTCATTGGTGAGTTTGAGATGGAAACTGTCAGCATGTTTCTCGGAGGTGGGAGGAACCCCACGGACACATGCACAGGGAGAACATGCAAACTCCAAACAGGCGTTGGACAGAGGTCAGGATCAAACCTTGTACATTGTGCATGGGAGGTGAAGATCTTAACCATTATGCCAGCTGGTCTCTAACCGAAAAGTAAACTTTAAAAAAAAAAAAATGTGTTGTGCCAGTAAAGCATTGGGAAGGTGGTTGACATGCTTTTGGATTCCCCTTCTAAGGGAAGGATTTTGAGTCAAAATAGTGGCTGTAGTGTTGCAGACAGTAGGCAGAAACAGGGGGGGGGGGTGTTAAATGAAGCATTTCATGTCCTCCTGCTGCTACTGCTGTATTCTAGCTGATGCTTCAGCTTTTAGTGCCAGGCATGATCTGAGCACGTGGTGGGTGCTTAATCATTGTTAGGCACACTTCTAAGCATTGTTAAGGTCGAGTTTTGCACTAAAGTAAGGCTGAACAAGGATGTTAACTGTTATTGGAGTATAATCATGACTCTCAGTGCACTACAGAGAAATAGTGCACATTTAGTTATCAAAACAGATGGCACGAGTGGAGGTTTTGTATGTTCTTTTTTACCTCTTCCAAAGGTGGCAGTGCTATTGCGTTAGTTGTGTGAATGGGCAGGTAGGTTCTCTTGTGCACAAGAGTGATGTCTTCATTTGTGGAATAGGTACTCAGTACATATTTGCAGTTGGCTTCATGATTTTGTTTTGCATAATATTTTGTACCTTTGCTTGATTTTATAAGCTAAACCTGATGTGCCATGAGCAATTGTTTAAGGCTATGTTGTGGCATACTGATGTGTTTCACAATTCATATTTACAATGGTATGTATTTGGTATTGTACACAGTTCTTTAAGAATTGCACATGGTTGCTGTTGCACACCATTATAAGAGCTTATGCCTGTTGCAATGAACTGCATGCAGTTGTTTGTGAATCCACATGAATGATTGCTATAGCTGTTTGCATATGCTAAGGAAATCAACGAAAGACATTAACAATTAAGGCTATTGACAGATGTAATAAGAAAGAAAGCAATATCAGCAAGAATTGATTTGTTTGGGAAAGTAGAAAGGATAAATGATAAAAGAAGAAAATGAGAAGGGAAGAAATATGCTGTGTTGAGCTATTAAAGTTAAGGAATAATCATAAAAACAAAAGGTTCTCTATAAAAGTTTAATCATTCGAGTCGAAACAAGTTGTACTAATTGGTATCTAGCTAAGTTGCTAGATACCAACATTTGCAAGGTAAAGGGTATGCATATTTTGCTAAAAAATATTTTTTAAATATTTTAGTAGTTTTCTTTTTGTATAATGCATTTTAATTGGTTATTTTTTTTCAGTATTATTTTGGATCTACTTTGTAATAAGGCCACCCGACATAATCTCAAATATAACTATGCCATGCAAAATGCTAGCTGACTTGCTGAAATCCATAAATATCAACTAAATTCTTAGAATAAAGCAGAAAAACTTGTTGGTACTTCAAGATTATAAACTGTGACACCTATGTAGCCCATCTGGACAGAATGTTTGTATAAGGATGAAAGTAGATTTCAAGTTGCATTTTTTGTAGTCAATTTAAGTGGCACATAGTATTTGAAAATAACAGCCAGCTGTGGAGTACTGTGCAGTAGCATATACTTAAATTTCATAAAAAGTAAAGTGATGTAAACAGAAATACCTAGTAACTCCTCTGAGGTCAGTAGTAATGTGGGGGAAAAAAACCTTACAGACATAACTGAAGCAGCTTGTTATTTTATGCAGCAGTCTGAACGGACATAGCCAAAATGTACTATTGAAGAGTTCTAGCATAATCAAAATGATAACCCCCCCCCCCCCCCTTCTGCCACAAACACTAATTTATTTTAACTTTAAAGTCGCAATGATGGTAAAAGAAGATAACTTTGTTTTCTTGGAAAACCAAGATCTACCTTGTCAGTGCCATTGCAGATCTTTGCAGTGAGGATAAATTAATATGAAAATGTGTGTGTGTGTGTGTGTGTGTGTGGGGGGGGGGGGGTCTCTCCTGGCTAAATGTAGTTGTAAACTTGTATCTTGGTAAGCAGATTTATTGGATGGAAGAATACTTGCAAATAATAAGTGTACATGTTTGTTTGTGTCTTTCGACTTTTCCCGGTTAGGGGTCGCCACAGCGGAACTCCGGTCCGCTAATGATTGGTAGTTGAATTTGTACGTGCCGAATTACCAGCCCTGACGCACAACCTTCAATGAAGGTACGCCCATTCACGCATGTCTCCACGCAGAAGACCCTCTAGCTAAGAATCGAGCCGGACAGTGTCTTACTGTGAGGCGACAACGCTACCGCAGCACCACCACCGCGGGCTCCAATGAGTATTGAAATAAACATTTTGATCTTTGTAGAAATAGAAGTACTTATTTTAGTTTAATTTATAGCATAATACAGTACAGATTTTATGTAAATTCAATTTCCTGTATTTGATACCTTTTTAACATAATTTGTAGCTTTTTATTTTCTTTGTATAGGTTCAATAATTTTTGAAAGTTTATTGTGGTGAAGATTTTCTAATTTCAGTACATGGTACTCAACCTTACATAGTATCTGTTTTTTTATCTTGGCCATTTCTTGATGTTTTGGGGCGAAATATTAATTTTGCTGTTACTGGTCAACCCATTCCACTTTCCATTTTTTATGCTGTCTCTGAAATTATTGTCTGGGTTTGAAGTACATAAGCTCACTGCTGTAGGTTGTGTGATTGAATCCAGCAATGAGTATTCTGATTATCCAGCCCTGAATTACTGATAGCTGCCAAAAGCTTTAGGCAGTATTGTGGTTTATGTATTACCAGTCTTGATCTTCAAGCACATGCACACATTTGCTGACCCACTGGTACCCCAGCTTAGCATCCTACATCATCCTGTGGGGGTGGGCCTTCTCACTTCACTGGGAGTGTTGCCTTATCAAAGCTTATTATTTGTTGGCCAGCCTAGGGGGTAGATTGATTGGTGGCTGGCTATCATACATGGCAACTTGGATTTTGTTTACATTCCCTGCTTCTCTTGCATATACCATGTGAATGCCTGTTTTACTGGGGCTGTGTAGATGAGCTCTTTCATGTATATGCACTCTGACTAGAGCGTATGTGAACTATGTGGCAAACCTTTGCAAGTCTCTGTTTCTTAGAGCTACACTGTCTTGTGTAGCACAGTGTGCTTCTGCAGCAGGACATTTCCAAATCCCTTCCTCTGGAATGTATGTGATGCCATTGGCTGCTTATTGTCATCCAAACTTCAGTGGCTATCCTAATGTCTAGGCCCACAGTTATAGCCTCGATTTCTGAGGCTGGAGTCAGGGCTTTATCCTCTTTGTTATTTATTTAAACAGCCAAGTAACTGCAATTCCTTTTTTGTATTTTATCCTGTTTGCCTCAGAGCCAAACTAGGCAACTGTCTGACCAAATTGTTTTGAATTTTCAACATTTTGAGTCCAAGTTTTCATCTAGCTACCATATGGTAATGTGCCATGATCTGTGTCATTGCTGTTGCATGGTTTTGTTTAATGGCTGTTCTGCACATCAGTTACAAAATCACCCACTGGTGTGGAAGGGTACAGTAACACTATTGAAGCTCATGAATTGGGGATGTAAGATAAGCATTCTGAAAGTTTGCTCTGAATTGAGGTTGTAGTGACAAATCTTTCGTTGCATCTCAGTCTTGCATCTAGAATGTACTTATAGGCCATGTCTAAGGAAGCAGCTTGAGTCATTACACCTTCAGTATTGTTTCCTTTTAGAGATAATTAAATGCACTTGTTTGTAGGTTACATTCATCTGAGGTGACATTACCTCTTCCTGGTGACTTAAAACTTTTTTTTTTTTGCTGTGCATTGCTTTTTATTTTATTTGATGGTGTTTTTCAGTAATAAATTCTAAAAAACTGACATTTTTTTAGCTTACATTGAAATTGGTATATATGTAGTTCATAACTGTGGCATGCTTTTTAATATTGTTGGACCCATATTTTCAGCATGGCGCTTCCACAATGAAAGGAGATTTTGCATACAGATTACAGAGCCTCATATTTGGATGTAACCACACACAGGCACTGATGTAGTTTACAAGGTGGGAACAGAATGGAAATTCTATTCAAACGTTAATACTGTTTAAGAATTATGTGCCTGCATATCATTTTGAAAGTTGTAATTTTACCAGTGTCCAGTATCTGGTCTTATAATTAATCAGGAACCAGGAAGAAAGAGCATGTGACCATGCAGCTAAAACATTGTAAAAGCTCACAGAGTGCTCCCTCAGTGACAGTTCCCTCGTAACCAGCTCCAATACATAATAGGAATAAAAATGACCAGCTACTCAGAAGTCCTTTATGTAGTAAAATAAGGATGAAAGTGCTTAACCATCCTGTTTATTTGACTGTTTGCATATCAAACTTCTTATAACTGTTGAGTAACTGGTTGTTTTTATTCCTATTATATATTGGAGCTGGTTATGAGGAAACTGTCGCTGAGGGAGCACTATGTGAGCTTTTTCAATGTCTTATAAATAATAATTGAACATATGCAACATTTCTGACAGTTTTTGATTAACTCAGCAATGTTTTTCCCCAACATTTGTAAGATGATTGTGAAAAGTGATAGTGGTAGGATCTTACAGAACTTAATTTTCTAACACTAAACTGTTCATTAGAGTCAAACTATTGCAATCTCATTCTAAATGCTTTAACCAGAGGTGTTAGTTGCTGTCAGTGGTATGAATCTGTGTTTAAATTTAATGACTGCTGCTTCACAACTTTGGCAGATTTTATTATTTTGACCTGTACCTTACTCTATCTGTATAACTCTTGTATCTACTTAGTGAATGAATCATCTGCTACTTTTTCAGTATGCATGCTGCAGTAGTTTTATTAGCTCCAAATGATGAGTTTTACGGAAATCTCTTGTCCAGTAATGCATGACATATTGCAGTACTTCAGTACATGACCTAAAACTGGAAAATGAGCATATTAAAAAATAGTCCGGTCAATAGTCAAAAATTTCCAGATTTTAGAAGTAAAGTTTATTAGAGCAAACGTAGCCTTCTGTTAATTATGATTGATTCTACTTTAAATCTATAAATGACGCCTAATTAAAAGAATTCAGCTGTGCAGATTATAACTTTGTTGAAAGTTTTTATGTGGGGAACAAAGACCCCCTGTACCATACCTCTCAACCTGGAAACATCAAAAATCTGGACAAAGGCCCATGCAAAGTAGGAATAGCTGACCAAAAATCTGTATGCTGATTAACATAAAACTTACATACATAATTATATAACCCCACCCATTCCAATGGAATTATGGGATACCAGTACGTAACAAAAAAGTAAAATATAAGAGCTTCAAGCCTTCAGATATGGTTAGAACACCATCAAGTTTACTATACACTACTGTTAATTTACCAGGGATATTAACTTTTCTAAGGCACAGATGTAGAGTCCTCTAGAATCATACCTCTCAACCTCTTTGTGAACGAAATCTGGAAAAAGCCTAAAATAATGGGGTAACAAAGTCCCAAAAATAGGGACAGATTTTAAATATTGCTGTTATAGATTTAGAAAGATGCTAGAATAATAGGTTTTGTGTTAGCATGCATTTTCTGAATTATATAAGGTCTGAAACTCAACGTGTGTCAATATTAAATAACATCAGTCGTCAGTGATTTGCCAGAAAACCACACATTTTATGAGGAACTGACCAAAAATATGAGAGGAAAATCTGGACAGCTGTGAGGTATGTTGTAATTCTGTTAGCAGCAGTAATCATTTTCCAAGCCATGTCAGTCTTTAATATCAGAAATGACTATCCAAACAAATCTGAATTATGCAGTCAGCATATGCTCCATGTCATAAACCGAAGAAACAACTAACACAGAAAACATCAAAATAAACTTTACGGGAAAACCAGGATAGAAACTTACTGTGTGACATCTAACTTAACTTCACATGTGGAAAGTCTGAATAAAAGCACCATGATTTTAACAAAATGTGCTGATCAAACTTCTCAACAAATTTGCTGTTCCTGTTTACTGCTAACTTCCTTGTGTCCATAGTGAAGACAATTACAGAGATAAAAATGCTGGCCCATGGAAACAAAGAAGTGTGTTAAAGGGACTTCCTTAGCAATCTGATTTAAAGTTTTATAATCTAGACAGCCAGTTACACACACATAAAAATATCACAAACCTTTCTTACAGGCATGTTTCATTGATTCCCCCTTTTCACCAACTCTTATTTCCTTTTCTGCTCCTACCTACCTCCATACTCCATCTGTCATAGGGTTTAAGTGAAAAAGATAATACCACACAGCACCGCCTTCTGGGAGCTCTAGTCTAAGGTGGACTCTTTCTAAATTCAAGGACACACTTTCAGAACTACAATCCCATGACCGTCTGTTGACGAAGTCTTCCTTCTGTAAACAAACAACCCAATTTTTGGAAGCAATAGTTTTTCATGTTGAGAGCCAAGGCGTGTATTTACAGCAAAGGCAACAACAATATGAACCAATACCCAGTTATCCCATTGTGATAAGCAGTAACCACTTTACAGAATACATGATATATAACTTTCCATTACTGGTTTTTTTCACATGCAAACACTGTGACTCAGGCAGTTTCCATTATGTAATAACGGTTCTTCAATTACTATATTTTCACTAACAGAGATTTGGATAAACATGAAAAACGAACCCACAAACTTTTATAACACTATGCAACTTCAAAGCCTTAAAACAAAAACAAACAGCCACTTTTGCAACCCATGTTTTAAGGTAGTTCCATACTTTCCTAACTAAATAAAATGGATGCGATGACTTTTCCAAACGTTTGTTTTTGTTCTTTAAACAAAACAAATGCCTTAGAGGTGCAAAGCCTGAAGCAAGTGCACTGCAAATTGAAACAAACAGCATGTGGCTGCAACCACACCTAGTGTTAAATACATTCCCAGGGCAGTTGCCGAAATGAAGGGAACCACATTACAACCACAGAAGTGAAAATAACAAGAATTATCATTTCTGGATAACACCAGTGGCTACGAAACATTAGCAAAACTGTGAGTTTGGTGAGATTACCATTTCGTTGGTTTGCTGTTGTGGAGCTGCTGAATTTATAACCTAGAAACAGTTTTTTTTTTCTGAGATTACCATTGTACCAAAAAAAAAGAGGCTCTGCAGGTATGGAAAGTGCAAATGGCCACAAAACTGCATAGTAAACAAAAAAAGACGGCCAGCACTGAAGGCATGGAATTATCAACCATTTATTGTGATAACACCATCCTGGGTAGTGTGCAAAGCACAATCCCCTAAAATCAGACCACTTTTGGCAAAAACACTTACCTTCCTCAGTGATAACAGCTTTATGGACAAACACTTGCCAAAATATATACACACAGTGATGAGCACAAATGTTTTTCAGTGATTAATTTATAAATTCTCATTTAAACCTGTGGAAAACAAACCCTATCCAACTTTTCTCCTTTTTATTAAGTAAATCATGCCAACCCATTTTATTAACCCTGTCTCCTTTAATTTGATCAATAATAATAAATCTAAACTGTGCTGCAGGATGTTTAATAGAGTGTTTGTATAAGGCATTGGAAAGCCTTTTATTTATAATGTCACTTGTGTTCAGAGATACGAATTCACAAGGGAAGTGAGGTTTGGCCAATATAAAACGCAGAACAAGAACAAGTTGCTAAGTAAATCAGCCAGTCAGTACCACAATAACCTAAAAACGTAATGTCATAAACAGTAGCCATGTTCTTACTTGTGAATTGTTTAGACTTCAGAACAAATTTACAAGATGTATAATGACCACAGGGCGCACAGCCTGTCATTCTTATACCAGTTAATCTACCTTGGTGACTATTCGATTGTAAATTCACCCGGTGTTTATAATGGCTAAAACAGTAGCCCAGTGTTCTGCTTCTCTGAAAAGAAAACAAGCATCTTGGGTGTGAGTATTTCAGATACTGTATTGTCCGCAAGTAAAATACTCCATTGCTGGTCATTAATGTCCCTAAGTATGTTGATGTTTGCCCAAAGGTAGTAACAAACCTCATAGTGGAACTGTCATTTGGATTTTTCTCCCTATAGTCTAATAATGTCGATCTGTGTTGTTTAGATGCCCATTCATTGGCTAAAGCAATATTATCATGTTTATAACCCCTTGTTATAAATCTATTAGTAAGATCCTGTTTATAATGTTCATAGGAATTATCAGAACAAATACGCCTCGTGCATCAAAATTGTGATTTAGGAATATTCTGGATGATGTGACATGGATGGAAACTCGTAGCATATAGCAAGGTATTATACTCTGGATGTTTACGAAAAACTGTGCTGCTCAAAGTGATACCTAGATCCCTTAATATTGTTATAGCCAAAAAATTGATTTGTTGGACATGATAATGAACAGTAAATTGGCTGCCCCATTTATCATTCAAGTACTCAACAAATTCAGCTAAATAAACACTGTCTGACCTCCATACCCTCCAACAATCATCCATATATCTCTGCCATATGTCAGTCTCTTCCAGAAATACATTATGATTCACATCATAGATGAGTTGTTCTTCCAAATATCCCATGAACAGGTCTGCATAAATGGGAGTAAAAGATGCTCCCGTGGCAGTACCTTTAACTTGCCAGTAACACACCCTATTGAAATAAAACATTATTTGTCAAGACACGTTCCGTAAGACATATAAGAAAGGTGTTGAAACCTGGGGAATACGAAGAAACCTTATTAAGCCAATATTCAAGTGCTACAAGACCCGCCCATTGAGGTATATTCGTATAGAGTGCTGTAACGTCCACCGTGCACATGAGCCATCCAGGTTCCAACTGCATATCTGAAATAAATTTCAAAAATTGTGTGGTGTACCTGTATCCTGGATCTCACATGCCGTAATAATAGTTTAAATATTTTGTCAAGAAAACAGACCAGGGGTTCAGTAATACAACAGGGATTGATAATTCCATGCCTTTAGTGCTCGCCGTCTTTTTCCTGTTTGAGATTACCATTATGACAGAAAAAAAAAATCACACAAAGCTAGAAACTACAGAGGATCCCATGTTTGCATGAACTTATTGTGCTGATAGAGGAGCCAGCGAAACAACACTACAATTGTTATGGTTTCAATCACCTAAAGGGGGACAATTTTCATGCAGTAGTGAGTTTTTATAAGACAAAGCATACCCACCACCAACAGAAATCAATAATTGGCTGAATTATGGGCGATTTGTCTCCTGGTTGTAGTAATATGCAAGTACTGTAATCGCAATAACTTTAAGACATACTTATCTGGAGCCAGAGAGGTGGAACTTAAGCTGCCCGCCATCCTGGGACTGGGCATGCGGACTTGACCTGACTCTGTACTGCAGTCCACAGAAGTAAGTTGGGCAACTTGAGTTTGGCTTGGCAGAATTGAAAAGAAGTTAACACCTGTCTGCTCGCTCGCTGCTGCCTGGCCTGCTGTGCACACTGCTGTCTTGCTATAGTCCAGTGAACAATCCAGTTTCTGAATTACCAGATTGGCAGATCCAAACATTAGTGTGGCAGTGTGCTAAATAAGCAATAATGCACGACAGGGCCTCTGCACCCCTGGAAAGGTGTTAATTGCATATTAACACACACCCTGGAGGGCATTATTGCACTTAGAGAATGGGCTTGCTGTAAAAGTATTGTGTTTTACTTACGTATTTTTTTAAAGTACTATATTTATTTTGTATATTTTTGATGTAAAATAGATTCTCTGCCTAATATTTCAAACTTTCTGTAGTGTATGTTAATGGTGTCAGAGGAAGCATTTTATATCAAAAATGTTTATAAAAATAATATAGTACTTAAAAAAGAAAAAGTAAGTAAAACAACAATTTTGCAGACAGCCCATTCTCTCTCGCATACACAGCTTTCATACACAAGATCGCTCTCACTCTCTGTCTCTCTTTCACACACACACAGACAGTCTTCTCTGCTTTATACATGCACTCACGCAACATCGCTCTTACTCTCTTGATGTCTCTCTCACACACGCACACAGTCACTTCTGCTTTCATACAGGCATTCATTCATACATGATCGCTCTCAGTCTTTCTCGCTGTCTCTCACACACTCTTGCTTTCATGCATGCATTCACTCACTTGTACAAGCAGAAAGCAACATGAACACACACACACATGAACATCTCTCTCATTCACACATACACTCTCTCTCACACATGCATACACACACACACACTTTTTATTTTATATTTGCTAAACAGCAAAAGCGCCGCTTAGCAAGTGTAAAATAGCTGCCGTTCCGTTTTTCTCAGTCTAAGCTCCATGGCGGCTTGATAAGCTGCTGTGAAGCAGAGGACTCGTTTTTCACCAGGCATTAATTGTACATTAATACCCTGCTGGAGAACGCTCGTTCTCCAATCAGGGTATTGATGTACAGTAAGCCCATTCTCTAATGTATGGTAAAGACAGTCCCAGTGTCACTGATTGGCTGACAGTCTGAGTGCCTCAGGAAGGTCATGCATGATGATGTCAGAAGTCAGCCACAACTATCTGTAAAAAAAAAAAAAATGTGAATAAAGGGGCCACTCGTGAATTCATGGCACCTCATTATTCAGCTCTCAAAACCAGTAAATACTGAGGAATTCGATACGGTTGAGAGGTATGCCCTGTACATCTATCTCCTTATGTAATGTAACTGATTCCATAGCTGCAATACCATTGGGTAAGCTATGAAACCTTTTGTTGAATGTCACTTCACAAAACTGAGCTGTTGTGATTGGCTTCACTGGAAAGTAACTTTATTGAACAACCAGATACTTCTAACTTTATGGGAATTTTATAACTGCACTTTCAACTTAATTGTTTCTGCACACCATCTCAAATGCTTTCCTAGATTTGTCAATGTCATGTATTTGGTAGAATTGGTAGTTTGGAATCTGGTTATTTTATTATTTACTTTTTTCCATGGGAAACCACAATTACTCTTCTTTCCTAACCAGGTCATTGCATTGGGTGGTATACACTGCAATGTGTGTGTTTTTTTTTTGTTAATGCATTCTTTAAACTCGTCAATTACCACACCCATGGCTTGACTGTAAAACCAAAGAAATACAATTGATCAGTCCATAAGTTTGAATGAACCCTTCTCAACGTAACTGCTTTTTTCTGTTAACACACCTGGAACTGCTCCTGATACTTTTCTTTCAGAAGTGGACAGCAGAGCTGCCGGCATACCACATGGTAACAAATTGCTGCTGTTCGTTTTTCTGTTTCTAGTGTATTACTTCTTCAGAAAAATATGTTCTCTGTGAATCCCCCAGTTGCTGCATAGAATTAAAGATGGGTTATATGTAGGATTTTTGTTCTACACATTCCCTCAGGGAGATTTATGTATCACAGTGTTCCCAGAGTATGTGTAAAATCCATTTAAGCTTGCAACTATGTCCCTTATCACTTCGACAATAAAAGAAGCATTACTTTAACAAAAGTAGGGAAGATTAATAATGCATGAAGTGCATGTAGTTTTAATTCTTTTTGTTATGCATTATTGATGCATTTTCAGTAATGAAATAGTATATGGAAAAGAGAAAACAGTCTTTAAAGTTAGCTACGGAAAATATCCATTTCTTTAGTTCTCAGAATGCAGCATTTGAATGCTTCTGCTCAAGAGAAACTCGTAAGCATGTGAGAAACCAGTGTTTTTGAGGTGCCTAGGTAATAAAATTGGTGTTTGCCTACAGTGTCAGCAGCCCAAGTTTAGATAACTGATCTGGTCATTGCCGGTTTGGTTGATCTAGATGGAGACCAAGCATTAAAAAGAATACATCAGGGTTGACGTTTGTCATATGATGACGATTGCTGCTGTTTCCTTATTAAAATTAGAGAGAAATGTAGCCATCTGATAGCTTTATCTGAAGGACAACATTCCTGCCACTACAGTTTATCAGTGTAAGAAGGATCTCCGTAACATCCATGTTGTACAGGCTACTTCCCGTGTAGAAAGGGGATCTACATTATCTTATCTTAGACAGAAGGTCAGATATATTTAATGGTTTAAAACTTATAATTATGTGAGCTGTACTGAAGGGATTAGCTGTGTGATCATTTTCAGCAGCATTAATGGAAGTCAATTAGATTAACTGGGCTGTAAAAATCTGTTTTTGTGCATACTTTGCCTCTGCCAACATCACTGACACTGTGAGATGGCAGCTATCCCTTCCAATAAATATTGGAAGGGATAGCTGCCATCTCACAGTGTCAGTGATGTTGGCAGAGTTGTAATGCTGTGTATTGCTTGAGTTCTGCTTTTAGGTGCTTAAGTATGGTTGTTAGAATACTTAATGTGCTTACATATAATTTTGAACATTATTGTACCACAAAGGTGTTGTGTTAGTGCAGCTTTTTCACTGATGTCCACTATGAGCATGTTCTGTTTCAGGATGTAATGTTCCAAAGACCAAATTACCACTGTAACATCTACAAACAAATGCAATCCGAGGGTCATGCTGCTCAACGCTAGAAGTGTAAATCTCAAAATGCACTTGCTCGAAGCACTCCTTAAAATGGAGAACATCAACCTAACACCCTCATACTGGGAGACTTTAACTACCTCTCCATTAACTGGGAAAGCTACTCATGTACCAATACACTTGCCCAGTGTTTCCTGGAATTCATTAATTCCAGTGCCTTGGACCAGCTCATTCTTACCCCCACAAGATGTAGCAATATCCATAACCTGGTCATTACCAACATGGTTGACCGCTGCTCTACACCATTAGTCAACTCCTCCCTGGTTAGATCCACCCACAAACTAATCACCTTGGATATCCACATCCCCCCCTAACTTTGGGCTCCTAAAAACAGAGGTGGTTAACTTCACGGCATGCATGCAAGTGGAGAATACTTGCATGACCGCCAAATCATACACCAATGCACTGTACAAACATGTACGCAAATGCATGGATCTTGCCATACCCAATAGAACCAAGATGCTCTCTTCCAAAAACAGGAAGCCAATCTGGTGGTCCCCTGCCATAAACAAACTCTACAACAGGAGGAGGAAACTGATGCAGAATATGGTGAAGTCCCATGACTAGAAAAACTCCCTTATCAGCCTCAACAAAAAGTTGAGATCCCTCATCAAGTCCACCAAAGCTAGCTATGAAAACAGAACTTTAGCAAATAGTAAAGACAACCACAAGACCTTCTATAGTTATGTAAGGAATCTCTACAGCAATACCCAGATTTGCTCTGAGCTACTGTACAATGGTACCACCTATACCGAGCCAATAGATATTGCCAATATACTGGCCGACAGATTCAGTGCCAACTTTACCCCCCCCCCCCAAGAGGAACAATCCCAATACCAGTAGATTGCTAGGCACTCAACCCAGTATTACTGCTGCACAGGTTAAAATAGCACTGTCCAAGGCCAAGAACACAGCTTCTATGGGACCTGACAATATCCCTGGCTGTGCTCTACATGAACTACAGAGTGAACTGGCACCTCACCAGTGTGCCCTGTTCAAGTCATCATCATGGACCTAATAAACAAGGATATAGGGAATCACCAAACTCTGGATCCCACACAGTTTGGTTTTGTGAAGGGTAGATCATGCCTGCTCAACTTGGTTTACTTCTTTGAGTCAGTAACCCGAGCTGTGGATGAAGGCAAGGTGGTTCATATAGCCTGCCTTGATCTGGCCAAGGCCTTTGATACCATTCCCCACTCAGAAATCATAGAATAACTCACTAAGCTAGGCATCAACCCCTATATCACTAAGTGGGTTGCAAACTGGCTCACAAAACCCACAGTGTGAAACTAGCTGACTCCAAGTCAGACTGCTGACCAGTCGTGAGTGGAGTCTCACAGCGTTCGGTCCTGGGTCCTCTCCTGTTTGGTATCTACTTCTCTGAAGTCCAGGCCAACACGAATGGCCTCTGGCTGACAAAGTTCACAGACTATTGCAAGTTGGGAGCTTTTATTAACTCTCCAAGTGATGCTGACATCCTACAGAAAGGCCTCACTGAGACCAACAACTGGTGTCAGAACCATGGCCATAAGCTCAATGCCACAAAAGTGTCGTCATCCCCTTTGGGAAAAACATGGTTCCCATGAATTACCACATCGATGGTAATCCACTGAACACAGAAGGGATCTGGGAACACGGGTTGACAGCAACCTCTCTTTTGACCACCACATTGCCACTGTGGTCAGAAAGTCCTTCTATGTGGCACATCTCATTACTAAGGGTTTTGCATCCAGGAAGAAAGAGGTCATTGTCTCCCTCTACGCTTCCCTCATTAGGCCAATCATTGAGTACAATGCCCCATTTAGCATGCACCTCACTAGACACCTGCAACAACTGGAGAAGCTGTAAAAGCACCTCACAAAGAGGATCTTAGGCCTTAAACACTTGTCCTATATGGACAGACTCAAAAAAACTCCAACTATTCTCTGTCTCATATCGTCTGCTTAGAGGTGATCTCTGCTTGACTTACAAAGCCATGTCTGACCCTGCTCTGTTAGAAATGCTACATCTAAAGAAATCCCAATCCCTCCACACCACATGCTCCAGAGACCTCAAACTCATTATCACCATCAGCAGAACATGCTGGAGGGACAGGTTCATAACCCAGAGACTGCCCATGCTCTGGAATAGACTTCCCATACATGTCAAGCAGAGCACCTCACTGGTCCTCTTCAAGAGAAATCTTGATGAGTGGATGGGAAATAGAAAATTCACCCCGGGGATCACTCCAGTGGCTCTGCTCGACAGAGGCACTTGGAACTAAGGTCGGGGTTGCACGATGCCAGGGTAATCCTATGGGCTAAGCGTGTAAAGGCTCCAGGGCCATTAGCCTAGTACACATCTATGAATCTATGTAAGCTGCATGTCTGTGTAAGCTGCTTGGGTATAATGAAAGGCCTTCACTCTTTTTAATTTCTCCAAGTCTTTTGGGTTTCTAATACCATGATGGGAATGGAACCCATTCCTAAGTCAAAGTACAATTAAAGTTCATGAAATTAGTATTGTTTCAGTCTTTGCTGTCAGACAAAAGTGCTCTTTGCAGCACCCACATTGTGCCCAGTAGTGACTCCTCCTGCAATTCATATGGGGTTACATGGATTGGTAACATATCTAAATACGACTATAGATTCTTTTTAATAAGACCCGTTGCTCCTACTACTATTGGAACTGTCTGGGCATCTTTCTTCCATATTGCTCTCATTTCTGCCTGCAGATCCTGATTTTTTATGATTTTGTGTCTCTGTACTCAAGACACTGTAGTCACTGGGTGTGGTGATTTCAATGATCAGTGCTACTTTTGTCTTCTTTTCATGGACTACTATATCCATTTTTCTAGCATCTATCTTTTGAGCTGTTGGTAATGGGTGATCTCATGTGATGTAAACGTCTTCATTTTCTATGATGTTTTGTGGCTGATATTTCCAGTATTTTTCAGCCACTTCAATACCATAATGTTTCCACAGTCCGCAGTGCAACAGTCTTGCCACATTATTATGCCTTTCAGTATACAGTCCTCCTGCCGTTAGTATGTCACAACCAGCAATGAGGTGTGCAACTGTTTACAATTTGGTTTTACAAAACTTACATTTGTCTGTTTCACCCACATGGTCAGAGGACTTTGTAAATCAGCGTGTACGTAGCCCACTGTCTTGGGTTGTCAGTATTAACCTTTCATCTCTTGGTTTGAATTTGCCTCTCCTTAACCATTCATACATTCGTTCCTGATCAACATGAGGTTCTTCCAGAAGTTTTCTATACTTGCAACTATATTTATGCATTTTCCACATTTCTTGCCTTCTCATCTGGTCCCTCTCCTTACATTCTTTCTTTTGTTTTTTGGCACATTCAGTTGCTGCCTGATTTTTATCTACTTCTGGTTTGATTTCCATTTCTGCTTGACACCGATATGCCATTAAGGCTTGATTAGTGTGGTGGGAGCAGTCCTGCTAAACAATAAAAAAGCTCATTTATCCATAGCTGCTCATCGTTTGGTGTCAACACCAGAGACTTTGAGAGATTTTGCAAACATCTGAAGCCATCCTTGGCAAGACAAACAAAATTAGGTATCATTTTGCACTTGCTTTAATTGTTTCCTGTGCTATATATTGTTTTCTGCACTTCTATAATGTTTAAAAGTTGCTTTTTCTAAGTGCTGTAAGGGCTGCTGTTCTGCATTTAAATACATTGTATCCGATGATTTGTAGCTAATATTAGACATCTGTTAGTGGTTCCTTAACACTTGGGCTCCAAACCAGTCATTTTACATTGAGGGTCAAAGTCTACACTCTGGCAAGAGAAGGCTGATTTCACCTATTTGAGCTGGGAATTGCTGGTAAAAAGCTCATTGTGTGCTTACCTGATTGAGCTGGGAATTGCTGGTAAAAAGCTCATTGTGTGCTTACCTGATTGGCCTTGGGGCATAGTTAGTGTAAAATTTGCTTTTTTCTGATCATATATAATCCTCGCTTTTGCAAGAAGCTCCTCTTCACACGGTGGCAGTTAGTGGTGCCTTGTATTTACACAATCACCAGAAGTTGAAATTTCTCAATAGAAACTACTTTGGAACTTTACTACAGTCCCACACTGCTCACGGGGCAGCTAGTTTGCATGGTGAGCAACATAAACACATTTAGTTAGATATGTTTAGATCTGCATTCTATTATTACAGCATCTGGTGTGAGCGCTGGCAGTTTTGCTGGATAGATTAGCTGTAGATTACGCCAGAGTAATCACCCATCCCTCGTCCAGTTACAAACACCTTCAGCTCCTATCCTTTGCAAAGTACACATAAGGACCAGCAAATATGGATAGGCATTGTATCTAGGTTGGTGGACATAGGCATCCTGAGGCAATGTAACAGTTGCCTTATGTACACTGACAACAACTTGATTCTTGGATAGACAAATACAATATGTGAGAGATATAGTTACACATTGACACTGGAGGCCAGACTCTCACATACAGACACAAAAAGTAACAAAACGATTGTCAGCAACACACACACCAATCACCGTAACCACAAAGGACCAGATACATAGTGCCATATATGCTGAGGTGCTCACATGTGACTTACCCAAAACTCAAAGGCCTCTCAGGCACAATCCTCAAAAACTGAACGTATGCACAAAGAAAGCCACATCTCATTGTGTCTCATCTACCAAGACCAAAATATGAAACACTCCACAACCCAATAGTGTGGTCATAGGAGACTCCATGATGAGACGCACTGATGTCCCTTTTACTAGGCTGGATAAGGAGAAGGTTACATTTAGTTGCCTGTTAGGGGCCGGGATCTGCCGGCTCACACAAGCACTCAGGTCTCTTACCCCCATGTACCAGTATGACTCTCTCATAATCCACGTGGGTGTGAATGACCTGATATGTACCACCTTGTACTATATGAAGAGAGAGATGATTGAGTTCTCAGAGTATGTGTCACAAGCAGATATGAGCCTCGCATTGAGCATCTTTCTACCATCTGCAAGAATGATGCCACAATGATTGTGTCTTTCCGCTTTTCCCGGTTAGGGGTTGCCACAGCGTAACTCCGGTCCGCTAATGATTGGCAGTAGAGTTTTACGTGCTGGTTTGCCGGGCCTAACGCACAACCTTCACTGAAGGAAGGCCCGTTCACGCATGTCACCACACAGAAAACGATCTAACTGAGGATCGAACAGGCAACGTCTAACTGTGAGGCGACGACGCTACCGCAGCACCACCACCGCAGTCTAAGAATAGAAAATGATTGAATTTAACAGTTAGCTTAGCTACTGGTGTCATTCTAAAGGGGTCCAATCCTTGTCAGCCTGGGAGGACATGTTTGAGCAGCTCTGCTTTGCAGGGATGGTCTTTACCTGTCACCTCTCTGCTTTTGGATATTGGCCAAAACATTATGCACCCCTATAGCACCTTTTTTAGGCATTACCAAACAAACCTTCCAGCATTGCAAAAGCTACTCAAGACAAGCTAAAGGTGTTGCTGCTTAATGCTAGGGGTCTCAACAAGAAACCTCACTCCCTACAAGCACTCCTCACCCTGGAGAATGCTGACGGCTGTGCAGTTACAGAAATATGGTTCAAAGCCATGAAAAGCACTCCGGCTGTGCATGGCTTTAATGCCTTTTACACATTCTGACCACCCACTGAACATGGAAGAGCAAAAGGCAGTGGTGTATCTATCTACATAAAGGATAAGCACACCTCAAGTCTGGTCAAACAATATGACATGCTTGAGCTACTCCATGTCCAACTAACCATGGGAAAAAAAGCATTACCATATTCTTGCTAGCTACAGGACCCCTAGTAGCATCATAGCTGAAGTTACTAGATTCTTTCACCATCCAGCCCAATACCATTCTCATGGGTAATTTTAACTAACCCTCCATTAACTGGGAGGCATACACAGCCGCAAACAAGGAGGCCCAAAGATTTCTTGATTTTGTAAACTCAGCAAGTTTGCACCTCCACTAGGGGTAGAAATATCCTAGATCTGGTACACAGAAATATGAGTGAGCACTGCACCCCCCCCCCCCCCCCATGTGCAATGTCTTCACTGGTAAGATCAGAATACAAATCAGTCTCCCTTGAAATAAAGGTAAAACTAGACCCCTGACCTAACTCCAAAAACTTTTGAGATTTTCCAAGGCAAAATGCTTCCTGTTAAGTGACGACATAGCTAGTTTCCAAGCTCCCTCAAGTCCAGGAAAACACAGAAGCATATTCAAAGGCATACACTAAATCCCGGTTTGATCATATAAGCAACTGGATAAAAATGGCAGCACCAAATCAAAATAAACCCAGGTCAAGCCGCAAAAACAAGCTACAATGGTTGACCCCTGGTATTCATAGGTTGTACAAAAAAAGAAAGAAAAATCCTGTTAAAGTAAGTGGGAATGTGCACAACAGAACAAGAAGTCCCTCATTAGTCTGAACAAGTAAATCAGGGAATTAGTCAAGACTCTGAAAGCAGACTTTGAGGCAGAAATAGCCCCCATAGCTAAGGGTTGCCATAAGACATTTTTCAGTTATGTTCATAGTCTTAAGGGCAAAACCCAGCAAAGTGTGGAATTAGTTGTGGACAGCATCTTCTATACTCAGCCAGAAGATGTAGCAAGTCTGCTGGCTAACAAATTTAGCTCACATTTCACCTCTCCATCACCCCAGTTCTCCCCCAAGAAATACCTTCCACCACTTCCCCAGCAATCATCACTAATGTACAGGTTGCCACTGTGCTCTGTAAAGCTAAAAACTTTGTTCAGTGGGGCCTGATGATATATCAGGTTGCCTCTTAAACAGCTTGAATCTGCACAAAGGGGGGGACCATGTAATACCCGGGTAATTACAGCCCTATAAGTTTGACTAGTCTTATATGTAAGGTCATGGAAAGAATAATCATGGTCCTGATAAATACTGACACGGGAACCCTCTAAACACTGGATCCAACCCAGTTCTACTTTGTCAAGGGCAGGTCATGCCTACTAAATCTAGTGGACTGTTTTGAAAAAGTCACTAAGGCCATGAATGAGAGTGCATACCACCTTATTTGACCTAGTCAATGAATTTGACAATTTTCATACTCTGTTATTATAGATAAACTCACAAAACTGGGCATAAGAACCTGTGTGTCATCAGATGGATAGCCAGCGGGCTCACGGACAGGACATGTTAAAGTGTGTGAATCCAGCTCCAGCAAGAGGCCAGTTACCAGTGGTGTGCCATAGGGATCAGTGCTGAGACTGCTGTTCAAAGTATACTTCTCTGAAGTAAAGGCTAATTTGAAAGGCCACTGGATGACAAAGTTTGCCAATGACTGCAAGCTGGGGGTCAATCATCGAGTCACCCAGTGATGTAGATATCGTTCAGGAGGGTCTAAATTAGACAACTGATCGATGCCGGAGACATTGCCTAAAACGTAATACAAAAAAATGCATTCTCATACTCTTTGGGAAGCCAGAGACACCTGCAAATTACATAATTAAAAGCACGCCCCTACGAGTAGACTCAGAGGTGACAGGTCTTGATACACAGCAGCCTGAACTTTGACTGTCATGTGTCTAGAGTGAGTGGGTTGTAAAGAATAATGTTGGGAAGTTCAAGCCAGTCTAGTATCCTTAAAGCTGTACAGTGATGTGTTCTATATGGACAGTCAGATGCAAACTTAGCAATTTTATTATAACATGCTTCTAGCTTAGATAAGTCAGTTTTCCTAAGATTAGTTAAAGTTGGAGGGGCACGTAGTAGAGTGGAGAGCAGTTGGGTTTGTGCTAATGTAATTTTGGCCATTTTGGTCAGGAACCTTTTATGCCTATATAGACTTCCATGTTTCTTATGGACTTTTTTATTGTTGGGGAGACATGCAAGTCAAATTTGGGGTTTTTGTCTGTTTCCACTCCAAGAAGCTTTGTATGGGTTTTTGGGGAGATGACTGTATTGTCTTTTGCTATTATGTTAAATGGTGGACATGAGATAGATTAAGAAGTTATGTACTCACCATAACGTTCCATCTGAGTAGGTGGCTTCATTTGTCTGCAACCTGTGGGTCTTGGATCCGATATCGGATCCGAGCCGGCAACTATTTATACAGCTATGGATCTGAGCTCCTAGCTCCTCCTCTCACCCATAATCCCCTGCCAACCCCAAATGACCTCAGATCAAGTTTGCCCTCCTGCATATACCTGGAAAGGTATCCCAACAGGAAAAGGCAGGATAATACAACAAAACTAACTCTTCTGAAGGCCAGGGGGAAGGAGGGGGGGATGGTTGCAGACAAATGAAGCCACCTACTCAGATGGAACGTTATGGTGAGTACATAACTTCTTAATCTGGAGTAGGGACTTCATTTGTCAGCAACCTGTGGGACAGAGTCCCCAGCTACCTGAATCTTGGGCGGCCATCATGGAAGGATGTTCCGGAGCACTGTGGAGCCAAAGGATGCTCTCCCTCTGGAAATGACGTCCAGTTTGTAGTGGTTGATAAAGGTATGAGATGAGGCCCAAGTGGCTGCCGAGCAAATATCATCCAAGGGAACTCTAGATCTAAAGGCAGCAGAAGTAGATATGGAGCAAGTGGAATGTGCATGGACTTCTTGAGGTGCGGGCCTCCCAGAAGCTTCATAAGCTAGAAGAATACATTGGGAAATCCAGCGTGATAAGGTGACCTTCGAAACGGCTTTACCCAAACTGAATTTGGCAAAGGAAATGAACAGCTGATCGGATTGTCTGTGACCAGCAGTCCTATGAATATAGAAACGCAGCTGCCTGTGCACATCTAAAGAATGCAGCTTGTACTCTCCTTTATTTTGATAATTAGGGAAGAAAACTGGTAGGTTAATGGACTGATTGATATTGGTTTCTGAGGCCACCTTGGGTAGGAAGGAGGGATTGGTCCTGAGGTACACTCTATCCTGATGAAAAACCAAGTAAGGGGGTTTTACGGAAAGAGTTTGAAGTTCCAAAACTCTTTTCGCTGAAGTGATGGCTACCAGGAATGCTGTTTTCCAAGACAGGTATTTAAGATCGGCTGAGGCAGCTGGTTCAAAGGGAGAAGCAGTCAAGGCTTGAAGAACTAGTGATCAATCCCAAGGGGGTACGGCTTCTTTGATAGGGGGCCTGAGCAGAAAAGTACCCTTGAGGAAGGTTTTACATAGTTTAGCTGGCATCAAAGGACCTGTCTCATGTCCTACATGGTAATGGGAGATGGCTGCCAATTGTACCTTGACTGTCGAACAGCTAGCCCCTTGCTGAAAAAGTCCGGTGAGAAAGTCCAACACGGACGTTAACGGAGCAGTGAAGGGGTCCAAATTATGATGTTCCACCCAGACGGAGAAGCGCCTCCATTTACTGCGGTAAACTTTCCTGGTGGAAGGTTTATGTGCTGCCACCAAGATGGCTTTGACTGGTGAAGAGATGCCGGGAGTCCTGATTAAGAGTGGAACTGGAGCAGCCGAGCTGTCAGCTTCAGGTTGTCCAGAGTCGGGGTCGGTAAGCCTGATGGATGGGATATTAGATCCGGGCTAGGATCCAGAATCCAGGGAGGATTCACCAAGTGAGACCACAGGTAAGGAAACCAAGTTTGCCGAGGCCAGAATGGGGCAATGAGGATTATTCTGCTCCCCAACCGAGAGGCTTTTTGTAAGAGCTTTAGCATCAGGGGTAGAGGAGGATAGGCATAAAGTAGATCGGGTAGCCAAGCATGCACTAGAGCATCTCTCGGGGCTTCCCCTGGTGGGGGAATCAGAGCGAAGAAGCTGTCGCATTTCGTATTTGAGAGAGAGGCAAAGAGATCGCAGCAGGGTTGCCCCCATTTTGCAAATATCCGCTTCACTACTCGGGAATTGAGAGACCACTCGTAAGGGGAAAGAATAGTGTGGCTGAGTTTGTCTGCCAGAATGTTGGCCCATCCCGGAATGTGCGTTGCGATCAGAAAGCGGTTGGTGGAGATCGCCTATTCCCACACCCTCATGGCCTCCCGGCAGAGAGGATAAGACCTGGTTCCCCCCTGTTTGTTGATGTATCAGACAACTGACATGTTGTCCGTCTGTATCACAATAGTTCCTACGGGAAGAAGGTTCTGAAGTGCTTGCAACGCTAACAGCACCACCCTCATCTCCAGAACATTGATATGCAGGGAGGTCTCTGTGTCGCTCCACGTGCCTTGGACTGTTCTGCCTGAGCAATGCCCCCCGCACCCGAGGCGAGAAGCGTCCGTGGCCACCGTGACGAGAGGAGGTGGAGCGCAGAAGGGTCGGCCTGTGTGGAGGTCTGGGGACTGAAGCCACCATAACAGGGCCCTCCTGCAAGCCTTGCTGATAGAGATAGGGTGATTGAGAGGAAGAAGCTGAAAGGACCATTGTACTTGGAGGGTCCACTATAGTACCCTCATATTTAGACGAGCGCATGGAAGAAGCGTTATTGCCGCTGCCATGGAGCCCAGTGCCCTCAGGATCAAATCCGCCGGTGGAGCTTCTGATTGGAGGATGGCCCGCACATGAAGTCTCAGATTCTGTAGTCATTCCGAAGTGAGGTAGGCTCTCAGACTTCTCGTATCCAATCTGGTCCCTATGAACTCTATCACTTGTGTCGGAGCAAGGGAGGATTTGTCCGTATTGATCGTGATGCCTAACTGGGGGGCTAGGCGGAGAAAAAAGTCTCTGGCTGCGCAGAGTAGATGCCTTGTTGGGGCAGTCAGGAGCCAGTCGTCCAGGTACGGGAAGACCTGCATTCCCTGGAGTCTCAGGTGGGCCGCTATCACTGCTAAAATTTTGGTGAACACCCTGGGGGCTGTGGTGAGGCCAAAGGGAAGGACCCTGAACTGATAGTGGCTGGCTCCCAGCCGGAAGCGGAGAAACCTCCTGGATCGTCTGTCCATTTAAATGTGGCAGTATGCATCCTTGAGGTCTATTGAGCACATCCAGTCGTTCTCCCGCAAGAGGGGGATAATGGATTGAAGAGTGACCATTCGGAATTTCTCCTTGGTTACCGACAGGTTCAAGAGGGAAAGGTCTAGAATTAGTCTCAAGTCCCCTGTCTTTTTTGGCACCAGAAAGAACCTGGAGTAAAACCCTAAGCCGAGCTGGTCTGGGGGGACGGGTTGGATGGCTCTTTTTTCTAGCAGCTGCTGGATTTCTGCGGCTGCAGCCTCCCTCTGACCGGGTGGTACATCGGGGAGGTTCCTGAGTCTGGGGACATGTTGCATTGGGATTTTGTAACCTCTGGATATAATCCGAAGTACCCAGCGGTCTGACATGATAGACTCCCATGCTGCCAGATGCCTCGAGAAGTGCCCCCCGACTGCCTCCATAGTGGAGCAGTCGGGCAACCCTTCAGGGCTGTTGCGTGGGCCGATCAGAGAAAGATTCTCTGGACCCAAAATTTCTCGAGGCCCCTCTGCCTCTAGGGTGGCGTCCTCCCTGTCCTCCTCTGCCACGGAAGGACTGGTTGTCTGGAGCAGGTTGGGAATGTTGCGATTTCCAGAACTACATCTTCTTCTGTCCCTTTTGGTTCTTGGAGAAGGACCTCTGGGGAGCAGAGAAGTAGACTCCGACGGCAGACAACGTCTTCCCGTCCTTCTCGCTCTGGACAAGTGTCTCGCGAACGGTCTTGCCAAACAAGGCAGAACCATCAAAGGGGGCATTTGCAAAGGATGCCTTAAAGGGCTCCGCGAAGTCACAATGTCAGAGCCAGGCCTGGCGTCTCATAACTAGGCGCGCTCCGCTAGCTCTAGAGGCTCCCTCAGTGGCGTGAGACAACAGCCGCATAGAGGTATTGGAAATAGATCTTAGAGTGACCATACGAGTGGAGTACAACTGCTTGTCCTCCGCCGACATGAACTCCGGGGGGGAAGCAGCGTATTCTTTAATAAGATCCGACTGCATCCTGATGACATGTGCCATGTAGTTCAGGGACCTTACTGAGAAGGTCGCTGAACTAAATACCCGCTTCCCAAGGAGATCCATCGAGCGGGACTCCTTGCTCGGTGGATGGACCGAGGGGCTCTCCTGAGCTAGTTCCCTCTTAGTGGCTGCCGCCATCATCATGGC
This sequence comes from Protopterus annectens, assembly GCF_019279795.1. NCBI lineage: Eukaryota > Metazoa > Chordata > Ceratodontiformes > Protopteridae > Protopterus > Protopterus annectens. The sequence goes on along the minus strand of NC_056729.1, from coordinate 13,831,242 downwards.
ATCTACGGGGGGACCCTTGCTACAGTGGGACCGGTCTGTGGGGGGGCTCAAAATCCTTGATTAGACAAAAAGAGTCACTTATCTCAAAAAATTGTCAGGAGCTCAAAATCCAGCTGACACACTCAAGAACAGCAGACTAGACCTGGGGTTGGCAGGGGATTATGGGTGAGGGGAGGAGCTAGGAGCTCGGATCCATAGCTGTATAAATAGTTGCCGGCTTGGATCCGATATCAGATCCAAGACCCACAGGTTGCTGACAAATGAAGTCCCTACTCCAGATGTCTTGTTAGGCTGGAAGAGTAATAATTTAGTTTTCTTTGGGTTCAGGATTAGATGGGCATTGGCTAACCATGTTTCAACAGAAGAAAAAGATTCCTGTGTGTGTGTGTGTTTGAGAGAGCATGCTAGTCTCGCTGTCATATATATGAGTGTATATATATATATATATATATATATATATATGTGTGTGTGTGTGTGTGTATATGAGACCACACTCGTATCTCGAGACTATAAAGTCAAACTTCCGAAATAGCGAAACCCCATAACCACAAATCTGGAAATGTCGAATTTGCGGTTGTGGTGATGCGCTACGTGAAGTGGGATATACTGTGTGCCTGATGTACAGTGTGGTGTTTGGTTATAGTTGGAGATTAACAGAAGTGAATATTTTTTAAGGGTTTTGGGTAGGGATTTGTGAGTGTGTTTGGAAGTTTTAGGTGTGGGTTAGGGTTGGTAGGTAAGAGTATGAGTGTGCAAGTGTTGAAAGTGGTGGTGTTTGTACATATGTGATGTGTGTGCATGAGGGGACTGTAGAGTGTGCAGTGGTGAGTTTGCTGTCTTTTTCTGTCTAGTACAGACTCGGAGTTAGTATATATAAGTAGCAGGGATGGGGTGAGGGGTGCAGCCTCACCACATGGGGGTGCAGGGGGGCTTATATGTAGGGTAGGTTTGCCTATTTGTTTTGTTGTGTTTGTTGTAATGTGGGGAAGACTGTGTATGGTGTATTTACGTTCACGATTTTGAATTTCGCGCTTTTGGGTTTTCGGTGTTTTGAATTTTCGGCTTGATAGTCTCGAGATACTGAAATTCGATATTTCAGTATTTCGAGATTATAAAGTGAATCTATATATATATATACACACACACACACACATATATATAGACTTATGTCTGCGTGTGTGTGTGTGTGTATATATATATATATATATATATGTGTGTGTTTGTGTGTGTATGTGTATATATATATATATATATATATATATATATATATATATATATATATATAATTTATGTGTGTGTCTTTCTACATGTTTTGTAGGTATGGATAAGTGTGTGCGTATATTCTGTAGGTATAAAGTGGTTACTGCTGAATGCTTATAACTGTATCCAAAATATATATCCTCTCAAAATGCTGCCCCTACATACACACTTAAGAAATATTGCATCTAACCTGTTGTTCCCTGCAACAATTAAGTAAAATATCACTTTTGTGAAGAGTAATAGAGTCCAAACAAATTGTGGAAAGTAGGGCACACCTTTTGACAGCCACTAATTATAGTACTTTTTATGTATGTCGTAATGATTTATAAAAATATAAACTTTGCAAGCTACACCAGTGTCCACATACCCATTCAAGCAGTAGACTTCTTCGATTGTCTAAATTGTTCTTCTTGCTAATGCTGTTCTCACTTTGTCTAAACCCTCCTTCCAAATCAGATATGGTGCTATATGTACCGCAGTGGGCTGAGCGGTTCCATGTTACCTTAACTCAAAGTGACAAAGAGGGAACTTTTTAAAATAAGAAATCTGTTTTTATAGGTACCTAGGTATATACTAAGCTAATGACAATCAGGACCTTTATAAGCCTAGCTATGCAACCTAATCCGGTTGTGTTTCTATGTATCATAGGCATTTATTAGGATTGGGGTATGTTTGTTAGGAAGTTTATAAAGGCTATGTGTGTGGGGGGTTATATTAACTTTGTCATAGTTACTGTCTGCCTCTGTGTATCAAAGAATGGGGGCCACCTTGAGTGAATTTCTGATTTCCTATCCATTGGTCAGTGCTTAAATAATGTTAGGGATGGAGTCTGCTTCACATGGATGGGGAGCCTGTTCCAAAGCATGGGGATACATAGGCATTTATCTGTCTTGACAACATGTCCTGTATATGTTGCAAGCAGAATTTAAATACTTGGATCTAGTAGTGGTTCTGATGCTGTTAGTTTTGCAGATGTACAAAAGGACCATCAGACCTGGATCAGTGAATGCATTGTATGCAAGGCATAGATTACCTCTCAGTAACCTGTACTAGATGAAATATAGAGATAGTACTTTAAGGGGATCCATATAGGATAGTGGGTTTATTCTGGATTCTCCTGGAGAGGAACCTTTGTGGGCATTCCATCTGTTGCACATATCTGGTCAGGTACATGCCAAAGGGGCATTATACTCAATGATGGGTATGATGAGGGCTGACTAAATTGCAGTCTGACTTTTTTGGACCTGTCTGCAGTGCCCTTACTTATAAGCTGGATGATACAGAATGATTTTCTTAACATCTTGGCCATGTGTTGGTCAAAGGCAAGATTGCTGTCTGCATATGTTTCGAGATCCTTGACTACTGGATCACCTCTTAGGGGTGGCTTTTAAATGGAGTAATTAGCCTGGGTGGCTATTTTCCCAAAAGACACTATAATGCTTTACTTGGCATTGAGTTTTAATCCATGACATTGGCACCAGTCATTTGTCTGTTAGACATGCTTGTAAGACGTCTGTGTCATTGGTGGAATCTATCATAGCTTCCAATTTGCAGTCATCTGTGAATCTGGTCAGCCAAAGACCCTTCACATTAGCCATTACCTCTGATAAGTAGATGCCAAATAGGAGTGGCCCCCAGCATGGAGCCCTGATGTACCCCGATGAAGTGTGGTCTCCTAGTGGAGGTGGTCTTACCAATCCTGACTTCCTGGATATTGTCCACGAGACAGCTGGCAAACCAGTGCATTATGTAAGGGGTTTATGCCAATTCAGTGATTTTGTCAAATATATTAGAGTAAGGTAATGCATTGATCACCTTAGCCTGGTCGAGTTAGGTGGCATATTCTGTTTTTCCTTATCCACCGTCTTGGTGACCTTCTCAAAGAAGTCCACCAGGTTTAGTAGGCATGACCTTCTCTTGATAAAGTAAAATTGGGTTGAGTCCAGTGTCTGAAGGTTACCTATGTCTTTGTTGATCATTTCCATGATGATTTGTTCCATGGCTTTGAATGACTAGTCAGACTAATGGATCTGTAGTTTCTGGGGTCATATATTCCCTTATGAAGCAGGATAATCATTGCAGTTCTCTATTCTCATGGTAAAGTGACTCGAGTGGTCCTGATAGGTGATGTTTCAAGCTGTTTGAGGCATCTCGTAATATTGATCAGGCCTATCGAGGCTGTATTTTTCATTATAGCGAGAGCAACCAGTACCTGGTGTCTGCTAATAGGTGTGTGAGGGGTATGCTAGTAGGTATTTTATGGGGGCAGTGTTTGTAGGGGTTGAAGTGTGAGCTGAATTTATCAGACAGATTTGCTGTGTTATTCTGTTCACTGAAAGTGGTATAACTGACCACCAGGTTAGCACACTGCTGTGTCCTGCCTTTGAAGGTGCAGACATAGCTTAGAAGGCCTTGTGATTGTCTTTAGCTTGTGTGGAAATCTTGACTTTGTAATTGACCTTGTTGGACTTAATTAGTCCTCTTATTTTCCTACCTGATTTAATTATTGAACTCTTATCAGTGTGGGAGTTGCTCTCCTTAATTTTAGCCATGCCTGTTTTCCTTTTGCTATATTCCCTGTTATGATTAGGGTTCTATCACTGTGGTTTGTTTTTAGAGTTTCTTACTTCTAGTAGGTACAGCGGCTTCTATGCAGCCATTTACATGGTTGAACAGGGTCTCTATGAACAATTCTGCTTAGGTTACTATGAACTCTGTGTTAGGAGGGGGCACTGAATTTTGATAAACTATCTCTTAATAGATTTTAGTTTGCTTTTTAATAGTTCCTAACTGTTACATGGATTTCTGTGGTTACAGAGTTGATTTTTATTTTGAAAGAGATAGTTTTGTGGTCTGATCTCACCAGTGAGGACATGACACTGGGGGTGTGCATTGGCCTCCCATATTGGGGAGTACAGGTTCAGTATGTTTGAACCTCTGATTAGTGTGCCCACTATCTGGACAAAGGTATTTGTGTTTTAGAGCAGTGTTACCCAAGTTAGTTTTTTTTGGTTACCTCATCCATCCCAACACATACACTGCTGGATTTTCTTCTCAGGAGTTTTACTTGTATAGGCAAATTAAGTCCTGTTTATTCCATTCAGCTTTGTGAAGAATGTTTGCCAGTCAACCTTCATACTTCTGAAATGGTTTGTAAAGAGAACCACCAGTACACACAAATTATAGAAATCACTGGCTAAAAACTTCTAACAGCACTACCCTGTATAGAAATCCTTGGCAGCTACTACACAAAACCATTGAGAAGCCTAGTCCAGTTGTCCCAAATGCCCTACAGCTCTGACTGTTTAAATGATTTGCTCAGAATCATGCAATAAGCAAATGGTGGAAATCAAACTCTGGACTGCAGGAAGCAGGCTGTTAACAGCTCATAGCCTTAATCCTCTGTGCTAATTAGTAGACTAAAACATGCATGTTAAGAATAGGCAAACGTCAAACAAATAGAGACCAGACATCCGAATTGAACTCCCATTCCACTGGCCGTGAGAGACGGATTAAACACTGAGTCATGCTTCCTGCAGATTACTACAAGTCAGAAAAGAGAACATTTTCATCCAAAGACAATAACAGCTAAGACAACCATATGCTCAGAGGTAGCTTCTTCTAATACACCTGTCAATGGAATTGCCATTGAACTTGCATTTGAGTTGAAACAACATAAAGAACCAAACACCTGCACCTCACGAAGAAAGAGGAGCAGGCTTGACGTTGCTTCATCATCATTAACCCCCCCCTTTTTCTGCATGGGGACTGGGTGTCATGTCAACCATTAACGTGTCTTTCTATTTAATGCCACTCCTCTTCCTTCCCTGACAGCTGAGCTTATTACAAGCCTTCTCATACAGGATCTGTCTGTCTTTTGGCTGGACATCCTCATTTCTTATTGCTTTCTTTGTGTCTCCTAAAACCATCTTCTACTTCACTGTACACGACCAAAGCACTGTAACCTATTCTTGACATTCTCTGCAATTGGGTAACATTGGCTTCTCTTCTGATGTCCTCACTTTTTCACCTGTCCCGCAATGTGTATCCTCTCACCCAGCTAAGGTGCTACATTTCCATCACCTCATGCTGTCTTAGCTGGTCTGCCTGTATTACCCGGGTTTCTGTGCCATACAGTAGTACTGGTTGCGCCACTGTTTTGTACACTTTACTTTTCAGCTTTGTTGTCATTCCTCAGTCTCAGATTCCTCATAAGACACACTAAATTTCCTGAAAGACCTGAAGTCTGAAACTGAAATCTTCACCATTGTTTAGAGACCACGGTTCTCAGTGCCAGCAAGCCACAAATTTTGAGGAACAGATGAAACTGAGTCAAAATCAAGGACATTCTGCAAATATATCCTAAATATTCTTGCTTGCAAAGATCATATCCTGTGTAGTGTTATATACACAAGGGATTTTTATTCACTTTTTCTGTCAGGGACCATATATTTAAATACTCTTAAGTGAAGAGAGTGGGCTAGTGTTGTCTCTCATTCTATCTCTCCCTCTCTCTCTCTCTAATTCATTCTCTTTTCGTAGTCCCCAGACCAATAGCTTCCACATAATTCCTTAACAGCTCTATGCTATGGAATGTCGCACCTTACATTCCAGAGCATGCTCTAAAAAATTAAGTTAAACAGAATAAAACAAACACATGAAAATACTTTGTGTACAATAAAAGCTATTATAACTGTACAAATAATAGTGTTATTAGTAAAAAGACTTCCTTACAGTGGTAATGGTCAATGAATTCACTGTCTTCAAGTTATTACTATAACATATTACAATGGTTGCAGATATTTTTCTTTCAAGTTTCACAAATTGTCATATCTTGGAAACTGTGCAAACTAGCCTTATATTCTTAGAAAACACGTGTTATGCAAACAGAAGCTTTCATATGTCAGCAGGATAGTCATCTCTGAGTTTTTGTTTATTTTGAATTTACAGAAATATGAAAAAATATGCTTAACTATTAAATTGGCATTACAAATAAGACTGAATATCTCTGCTTACCATGCAAATATCAATGTCAGTTTTCTAAGGGTTTCACCTAATTCCATGCATAGTTTTTAAGTCACCTGGAAAATTGCATATGTATGGAAAAACTGCAAATCTTCATAATTACTAGCAAACATCTAGCAGTATATCTGGCACGTTGTGCTGTAAGTGGACAGTGGCAATGCTTTTTCTGTCTCCTAACATGTAATTTCAGACCATTGTCCTTGCTTTAAAACTTCAGCTTGGCAAGCTAAGAACTTGGTTATATTCAACTGGACGTATAAGAGAATTTAAGTACCTTTTTATGCACTTTTTCTTTTAAAAAATACAGTATTTAAATTGATTTAAACTGTGTATGAAGGAGTGTTGAAGGAATTTTTAACTGGTTATTCTGCTCTTCAGTAACTTGAACTAAAAGCTAGTGTTGGCTGAATTTTGTTATTTGCTAGTAATTACAGGTGTGGGGGTAGCCACATTCATTGATTTCCTGTCCTTGCATATTTAAACTGGTGCATGTGAAATAATTCCTGCTTTAAAACGTCAGCTTGGCAAGCTAAGAACTTGGTTATATTCAACTGGACGTATAAGAGAATTTAAGTACCTTTTTATGCACTTTTTCTTTTAAAAAATACAGTATTTAAATTGATTTAAACTGTGTATGAAGGAGTGTTGAAGGAATTTTTAACTGGTTATTCTGCTCTTCAGTAACTTGAACTAAAAGCTAGTGTTGGCTGAATTTTGTTATTTGCTAGTAATTACAGGTGTGGGGGTAGCCACATTCATTGATTTCCTGTCCTTGCATATTTAAACTGGTGCATGTGAAATAATTCCTGCTTTAAAACTTCAGCTTGGCAAGCTAAGAACTTGGTTATATTCAACTGGACGTATAAGAGAATTTAAGTACCTTTTATGCACTTTTTCTTTTAAAAAATACAGTATTTAAATTGATTTAAACTGTGTATGAAGGAGTGTTGAAGGAATTTTTAACTGGTTATTCTGCTCTTCAGTAACTTGAACTAAAAGCTAGTGTTGGCTGAATTTTGTTATTTGCTAGTAATTACAGGTGTGGGGTAGCCACATTCATTGATTTCCTGTCCTTGCATATTTAAACTGGTGCATGTGAAATAATTCCTGCTTTAAAACTTCAGCTTGGCAAGCTAAGAACTTGGTTATATTCAACTGGACGTATAAGAGAATTTAAGTACCTTTTATGCACTTTTTCTTTTAAAAAATACAGTATTTAAATTGATTTAAACTGTGTATGAAGGAGTGTTGAAGGAATTTTTAACTGGTTATTCTGCTCTTCAGTAACTTGAACTAAAAGCTAGTGTTGGCTGAATTTTGTTATTTGCTAGTAATTACAGGTGTGGGGGTAGCCACATTCATTGATTTCCTGTCCTTGCATATTTAAACTGGTGCATGTGAAATAATTCCTGCTTTAAAACTTCAGCTTGGCAAGCTAAGAACTTGGTTATATTCAACTGGACGTATAAGAGAATTTAAGTACCTTTTATGCACTTTTTCTTTTAAAAATACAGTATTTAAATTGATTTAAACTGTGTATGAAGGAGTGTTGAAGGAATTTTTAACTGGTTATTCTGCTCTTCAGTAACTTGAACTAAAAGCTAGTGTTGGCTGAATTTTGTTATTTGCTAGTAATTACAGGTGTGGGGGTAGCCACATTCATTGATTTCCTGTCCTTGCATATTTAAACTGGTGCATGTGAAATAATTCCTGCTTTAAAACTTCAGCTTGGCAAGCTAAGAACTTGGTTATATTCAACTGGACGTATAAGAGAATTTAAGTACCTTTTTATGCACTTTTTCTTTTAAAAAATACAGTATTTAAATTGATTTAAACTGTGTATGAAGGAGTGTTGAAGGAATTTTTAACTGGTTATTCTGCTCTTCAGTAACTTGAACTAAAAGCTAGTGTTGGCTGAATTTTGTTATTTGCTAGTAATTACAGGTGTGGGGGTAGCCACATTCATTGATTTCCTGTCCTTGCATATTTAAACTGGTGCATGTGAAATAATTCCTGCTTTAAAACTTCAGCTTGGCAAGCTAAGAACTTGGTTATATTCAACTGGACGTATAAGAGAATTTAAGTACCTTTTATGCACTTTTTCTTTTAAAAATACAGTATTTAAATTGATTTAAACTGTGTATGAAGGAGTGTTGAAGGAATTTTTAACTGGTTATTCTGCTCTTCAGTAACTTGAACTAAAAGCTAGTGTTGGCTGAATTTTGTTATTTGCTAGTAATTACAGGTATGGGGTAGCCACATTCATTGATTTCCTGTCCTTGCATATTTAAACTGGTGCATGTGAAATAATTCCTGCTTTAAAACTTCAGCTTGGCAAGCTAAGAACTTGGTTATATTCAACTGGACGTATAAGAGAATTTAAGTACCTTTTATGCACTTTTTCTTTTAAACAATACAGTATTTAAATTGATTTAAACTGTGTATGAAGGAGTGTTGAAGGAATTTTTAACTGGTTATTCTGCTCTTCAGTAACTTGAACTAAAAGCTAGTGTTGGCTGAATTTTGTTATTTGCTAGTAATTACAGGTGTGGGGGTAGCCACATTCATTGATTTCCTGTCCTTGCATATTTAAACTGGTGCATGTGAAATAATTCCTGCTTTAAAACTTCAGCTTGGCAAGCTAAGAACTTGGTTATATTCAACTGGACGTATAAGAGAATTTAAGTACCTTTTTATGCACTTTTTCTTTTAAAAAATACAGTATTTAAATTGATTTAAACTGTGTATGAAGGAGTGTTGAAGGAATTTTTAACTGGTTATTCTGCTCTTCAGTAACTTGAACTAAAAGCTAGTGTTGGCTGAATTTTGTTATTTGCTAGTAATTACAGGTGTGGGGGTAGCCACATTCATTGATTTCCTGTCCTTGCATATTTAAACTGGTGCATGTGAAATAATTCCTGCTTTAAAACTTCAGCTTGGCAAGCTAAGAACTTGGTTATATTCAACTGGACGTATAAGAGAATTTAAGTACCTTTTTATGCACTTTTTCTTTTAAAAAATACAGTATTTAAATTGATTTAAACTGTGTATGAAGGAGTGTTGAAGGAATTTTTAACTGGTTATTCTGCTCTTCAGTAACTTGAACTAAAAGCTAGTGTTGGCTGAATTTTGTTATTTGCTAGTAATTACAGGTGTGGGGGTAGCCACATTCATTGATTTCCTGTCCTTGCATATTTAAACTGGTGCATGTGAAATAATTCCTGCTTTAAAACTTCAGCTTGGCAAGCTAAGAACTTGGTTATATTCAACTGGACGTATAAGAGAATTTAAGTACCTTTTATGCACTTTTTCTTTTAAAAAGTACAGTATTTAAATTGATTTAAACTGTGTATGAAGGAGTGTTGAAGGAATTTTTAACTGGTTATTCTGCTCTTCAGTAACTTGAACTAAAAGCTAGTGTTGGCTGAATTTTGTTATTTGCTAGTAATTACAGGTGTGGGGTAGCCACATTCATTGATTTCCTGTCCTTGCATATTTAAACTGGTGCATGTGAAATAATTCCTGCTTTAAAACTTCAGCTTGGCAAGCTAAGAACTTGGTTATATTCAACTGGACGTATAAGAGAATTTAAGTACCTTTTTATGCACTTTTTCTTTTAAAAATACAGTATTTAAATTGATTTAAACTGTGTATGAAGGAGTGTTGAAGGAATTTTTAACTGGTTATTCTGCTCTTCAGTAACTTGAACTAAAAGCTAGTGTTGGCTGAATTTTGTTATTTGCTAGTAATTACAGGTGTGGGGGTAGCCACATTCATTGATTTCCTGTCCTTGCATATTTAAACTGGTGCATGTGAAATAATTCCTGCTTTAAAACTTCAGCTTGGCAAGCTAAGAACTTGGTTATATTCAACTGGACGTATAAGAGAATTTAAGTACCTTTTTATGCACTTTTTCTTTTAAAAATACAGTATTTAAATTGATTTAAACTGTGTATGAAGGAGTGTTGAAGGAATTTTTAACTGGTTATTCTGCTCTTCAGTAACTTGAACTAAAAGCTAGTGTTGGCTGAATTTTGTTATTTGCTAGTAATTACAGGTGTGGGGGTAGCCACATTCATTGATTTCCTGTCCTTGCATATTTAAACTGGTGCATGTGAAATAATTCCTGCTTTAAAACTTCAGCTTGGCAAGCTAAGAACTTGGTTATATTCAACTGGACGTATAAGAGAATTTAAGTACCTTTTTATGCACTTTTTCTTTTAAAAATACAGTATTTAAATTGATTTAAACTGTGTATGAAGGAGTGTTGAAGGAATTTTTAACTGGTTATTCTGCTCTTCAGTAACTTGAACTAAAAGCTAGTGTTGGCTGAATTTTGTTATTTGCTAGTAATTACAGGTGTGGGGGTAGCCACATTCATTGATTTCCTGTCCTTGCATATTTAAACTGGTGCATGTGAAATAATTCCTGCTTTAAAACTTCAGCTTGGCAAGCTAAGAACTTGGTTATATTCAACTGGACGTATAAGAGAATTTAAGTACCTTTTATGCACTTTTTCTTTTAAAAATACAGTATTTAAATTGATTTAAACTGTGTATGAAGGAGTGTTGAAGGAATTTTTAACTGGTTATTCTGCTCTTCAGTAACTTGAACTAAAAGCTAGTGTTGGCTGAATTTTGTTATTTGCTAGTAATTACAGGTGTGGGGTAGCCACATTCATTGATTTCCTGTCCTTGCATATTTAAACTGGTGCATGTGAAATAATTCCTGCTTTAAAACTTCAGCTTGGCAAGCTAAGAACTTGGTTATATTCAACTGGACGTATAAGAGAATTTAAGTACCTTTTTATGCACTTTTTCTTTTAAAAATACAGTATTTAAATTGATTTAAACTGTGTATGAAGGAGTGTTGAAGGAATTTTTAACTGGTTATTCTGCTCTTCAGTAACTTGAACTAAAAGCTAGTGTTGGCTGAATTTTGTTATTTGCTAGTAATTACAGGTGTGGGGGTAGCCACATTCATTGATTTCCTGTCCTTGCATATTTAAACTGGTGCATGTGAAATAATTCCTGCTTTAAAACTTCAGCTTGGCAAGCTAAGAACTTGGTTATATTCAACTGGACGTATAAGAGAATTTAAGTACCTTTTTATGCACTTTTTCTTTTAAAAAATACAGTATTTAAATTGATTTAAACTGTGTATGAAGGAGTGTTGAAGGAATTTTTAACTGGTTATTCTGCTCTTCAGTAACTTGAACTAAAAGCTAGTGTTGGCTGAATTTTGTTATTTGCTAGTAATTACAGGTGTGGGGGTAGCCACATTCATTGATTTCCTGTCCTTGCATATTTAAACTGGTGCATGTGAAATAATTCCTGCTTTAAAACTTCAGCTTGGCAAGCTAAGAACTTGGTTATATTCAACTGGACGTATAAGAGAATTTAAGTACCTTTTTATGCACTTTTTCTTTTAAAAAATACAGTATTTAAATTGATTTAAACTGTGTATGAAGGAGTGTTGAAGGAATTTTTAACTGGTTATTCTGCTCTTCAGTAACTTGAACTAAAAGCTAGTGTTGGCTGAATTTTGTTATTTGCTAGTAATTACAGGTGTGGGGTAGCCACATTCATTGATTTCCTGTCCTTGCATATTTAAACTGGTGCATGTGAAATAATTCCTGCTTTAAAACTTCAGCTTGGCAAGCTAAGAACTTGGTTATATTCAACTGGACGTATAAGAGAATTTAAGTACCTTTTTATGCACTTTTTCTTTTATAAATACAGTATTTAAATTGATTTAAACTGTGTATGAAGGAGTGTTGAAGGAATTTTTAACTGGTTATTCTGCTCTTCAGTAACTTGAACTAAAAGCTAGTGTTGGCTGAATTTTGTTATTTGCTAGTAATTACAGGTGTGGGGGTAGCCACATTCATTGATTTCCTGTCCTTGCATATTTAAACTGGTGCATGTGAAATAATTCCTGCTTTAAAACTTCAGCTTGGCAAGCTAAGAACTTGGTTATATTCAACTGGACGTATAAGAGAATTTAAGTACCTTATATGCACTTTTTTTTTTAAAAATACAGTATTTAAATTGATTTAAACTGTGTATGAAGGAGTGTTGAAGGAATTTTTAACTGGTTATTCTGCTCTTCAGTAACTTGAACTAAAAGCTAGTGTTGGCTGAATTTTGTTATTTGCTAGTAATTACAGGTGTGGGGGTAGCCACATTCATTGATTTCCTGTCCTTGCATATTTAAACTGGTGCATGTGAAATAATTCCTGCTTTAAAACTTCAGCTTGGCAAGCTAAGAACTTGGTTATATTCAACTGGACGTATAAGAGAATTTAAGTACCTTTTATGCACTTTTTCTTTTAAAAATACAGTATTTAAATTGATTTAAACTGTGTATGAAGGAGTGTTGAAGGAATTTTTAACTGGTTATTCTGCTCTTCAGTAACTTGAACTAAAAGCTAGTGTTGGCTGAATTTTGTTATTTGCTAGTAATTACAGGTGTGGGGTAGCCACATTCATTGATTTCCTGTCCTTGCATATTTAAACTGGTGCATGTGAAATAATTCCTGCTTTAAAACTTCAGCTTGGCAAGCTAAGAACTTGGTTATATTCAACTGGACGTATAAGAGAATTTAAGTACCTTTTATGCACTTTTTCTTTTAAAAATACAGTATTTAAATTGATTTAAACTGTGTATGAAGGAGTGTTGAAGGAATTTTTAACTGGTTATTCTGCTCTTCAGTAACTTGAACTAAAAGCTAGTGTTGGCTGAATTTTGTTATTTGCTAGTAATTACAGGTGTGGGGTAGCCACATTCATTGATTTCCTGTCCTTGCATATTTAAACTGGTGCATGTGAAATAATTCCTGCTTTAAAACTTCAGCTTGGCAAGCTAAGAACTTGGTTATATTCAACTGGACGTATAAGAGAATTTAAGTACCTTTTTATGCACTTTTTCTTTTAAAAATACAGTATTTAAATTGATTTAAACTGTGTATGAAGGAGTGTTGAAGGAATTTTTAACTGGTTATTCTGCTCTTCAGTAACTTGAACTAAAAGCTAGTGTTGGCTGAATTTTGTTATTTGCTAGTAATTACAGGTGTGGGGTAGCCACATTCATTGATTTCCTGTCCTTGCATATTTAAACTGGTGCATGTGAAATAATTCCTGCTTTAAAACTTCAGCTTGGCAAGCTAAGAACTTGGTTATATTCAACTGGACGTATAAGAGAATTTAAGTACCTTTTTATGCACTTTTTCTTTTAAAAATACAGTATTTAAATTGATTTAAACTGTGTATGAAGGAGTGTTGAAGGAATTTTTAACTGGTTATTCTGCTCTTCAGTAACTTGAACTAAAAGCTAGTGTTGGCTGAATTTTGTTATTTGCTAGTAATTACAGGTGTGGGGGTAGCCACATTCATTGATTTCCTGTCCTTGCATATTTAAACTGGTGCATGTGAAATAATTCCTGCTTTAAAACTTCAGCTTGGCAAGCTAAGAACTTGGTTATATTCAACTGGACGTATAAGAGAATTTAAGTACCTTTTATGCACTTTTTCTTTTAAAAATACAGTATTTAAATTGATTTAAACTGTGTATGAAGGAGTGTTGAAGGAATTTTTAACTGGTTATTCTGCTCTTCAGTAACTTGAACTAAAAGCTAGTGTTGGCTGAATTTTGTTATTTGCTAGTAATTACAGGTGTGGGGGTAGCCACATTCATTGATTTCCTGTCCTTGCATATTTAAACTGGTGCATGTGAAATAATTCCTGCTTTAAAACTTCAGCTTGGCAAGCTAAGAACTTGGTTATATTCAACTGGACGTATAAGAGAATTTAAGTACCTTTTTATGCACTTTTTCTTTTAAAAAATACAGTATTTAAATTGATTTAAACTGTGTATGAAGGAGTGTTGAAGGAATTTTTAACTGGTTATTCTGCTCTTCAGTAACTTGAACTAAAAGCTAGTGTTGGCTGAATTTTGTTATTTGCTAGTAATTACAGGTGTGGGGTAGCCACATTCATTGATTTCCTGTCCTTGCATATTTAAACTGGTGCATGTGAAATAATTCCTGCTTTAAAACTTCAGCTTTTCAAGCTAAGAACTTGGTTATATTCAACTGGACGTATAAGAGAATTTAAGTACCTTTTTATGCACTTTTTCTTTTAAAAAATACAGTATTTAAATTGATTTAAACTGTGTATGAAGGAGTGTTGAAGGAATTTTTAACTGGTTATTCTGCTCTTCAGTAACTTGAACTAAAAGCTAGTGTTGGCTGAATTTTGTTATTTGCTAGTAATTACAGGTGTGGGGGTAGCCACATTCATTGATTTCCTGTCCTTGCATATTTAAACTGGTGCATGTGAAATAATTCCTGCTTTAAAACTTCAGCTTGGCAAGCTAAGAACTTGGTTATATTCAACTGGACGTATAAGAGAATTTAAGTACCTTTTTATGCACTTTTCTTTTAAAAAATACAGTATTTAAATTGATTTAAACTGTGTATGAAGGAGTGTTGAAGGAATTTTTAACTGGTTATTCTGCTCTTCAGTTAGTAGTGGCATTGAAACTGCCCGCCCCTCAGCCTGCCTCTGGGCCCATCTCATTTGCTCACTCAACTGAGTGCAGTGAGATCATATTCTGATTTCAGGCACTCCTACTGTGTACAAAGAGAGCATCTGGGAAATAGAAAAAAAAAATTAAGCTTATTTCCTGCCTTTCTTGTTAAGTGGTACAGACTATTTGTAGGCTTCTGAGCCCCCAAGCCCTTCTGTGTTTGAGGGAAGCCTTCTAGCTTGTTTTTTTTTCTTGTAACTAGCCAGTTTTCTAGTTTCAGCACTCAAATCTATTTCTTTGATCTCAGCACTTGTTCAGAAAAAAAAAAAAAAAAAAAAAAAAAAAAATTTCATCTGCTTTTACTGTACTTGTGTTTTTACCTACTTCTTTTTACTTTTGCATCATCTTAAAATACTCAATTGTATTTATTACTGCTTGGTGTAACTCATTCTAAGCCTTTTGGTTTAAACACTTGGGCTTCGGACCAGTTAGTTGTTTTGCACTGAGAGGTTTGTGGTTTGCACTGTTGTGGCAGAACAGGTAGCTTACATCCTTCTAGGTTGAGAACTGCTGATTGAGGGCTCAGTGTCTGTTATTCTAAAAGTGTATTAATTCTGGTTTAAGCACTTGGGCTTTCAAGCCAGTTATTTTACATTAAGAGGGTTCGTGGTCTGCACTCTTGTGGGAGGAGAGGCTGGACTCTGCCCTTCTGAGCTGGGAATTTCTGGTTAAAGGCTTATAGTGCATGCATATCTGAACTGTTTCTTACTGAAGTTGGTGCGCCTTGTTTGCTGTGGCATAGACTGGATTTGGGCCTGCTGGATCTAGCTTTGTTTGTGTAACTTGAGCACTAATCCAGACATTCTCTAAAGTATTCAATGGTATTTATTACTGCTTGGTTGTAACTTGATTAAAGTGTAGCTATCATTCAAGTCTTTTGGATTAAGCACTTGGGCTTCAGACCAGTTGTTTTACATTAGGAAGGTTTGTGGCAAGCACTGTGGTGGCAGGACAGGTAGCTTTCATCCTTCTAAGTTGGGAACTGCTGATTGAGAGCCCAGTGTCCAAGTGTATTAGTTCTGGTTTAGGCACTTGGGCTTCAGGCCAGTTATTTTACATTAAGAAGGTTCGTGGACTGCACTCTTGTGGGAGAAGAGGCTGGACTCTGCCCTTCTGAGCTGGGAATTTTCTGGTTAAAGGTTTATAGTGCCTGAATATTTGAACTGTATCTTACTGAAATTGGTTCACCTTGTTTGCTCTAGCATAGACTAGATCCAGGCCTACTGAATCTAGCTTTGTTTATATACTTGTTGTTTGTTTGCTTGTTATTTCCCTGGAAGCTAATTCACCTAATACGCAACTTCTCAGCTTCTGTGGATCACTAGTGATATCTGCATTGCTTACTGTACTTATTTCCTTGTTTCACTTGAAAGAAAGTTACTGTTTGTCGTTTTTGCATTTAGTTACTTGTATCACATTGCACTCAAGTTACCTGGCACTTGCTCACTAAAGCAATTATATAAGTCAGCACTAAAAATTAAAAGCACTACACCCTCACTCCCCACTGGCCCTTGTTTTCAATTAAGGATTTCCCAATATTATTCTAGCATGTCCAAAGGTCAGTTGTCAATCTCCTCTCCGGTCCAGCTGGTGAATCTGGGAATCTTGAGGCAATGTTATAACTGCCTCATGTACACAGACAACCCTCTCCTCCTCCCACATAACACAAATACTTGCGAGATGCAGCTATTTAGCCAAACTGGAGGCTGAGCTCTCTCAACTCAGGACTGGCAAGACCAGACAGGAGGAGAAGGCAACTACACACATCACAAAACCAGCCTCACATAATGCTACCACTCCACTGAATCAAACACATAAACACACAAAGACATACTCGGAGGCTCTGAGTAAAATTTACCTAAACAGCAGAGGCCTCCAAAGCAGACACCCAAACAACTGCTACCTCAAGACACCCCACAAGCAACACATAAACCACAAAAGCAGTGTGCAAAGCAGTCACAGCCCTTAAGGCCAAATACAACACCAAACATACTTGTCATAGGTGACTCCATAGTCAGACACACTGACGTCCCACTCACCAGGCTGAACAAGGAGAGGGTCACAGTAAGCTGCCTATCGGGCGCTAGAATCCGCCACATAACACAAGCACTCGGGTCACTCCACAGCAAGTACAAATATGACACAGTCATTGTCCATGCTGGTGTGAACGACCTGAGACGTACCTCCCTGGACTGCATGAAAAGAGACATAGAGGAGCTCTCTGATTATGTAGCCCAGGCAGGTATGACCCTAACCCTGAGCAGTATCCTTCCTTCACCAAGAATGATGCCACAATATAGAGACAAGATGATCAGCTTTAACAATTGGCTTAATGTCTGGTGTCATTC
Organism: Protopterus annectens; assembly: GCF_019279795.1. Classification (NCBI taxonomy): domain Eukaryota; kingdom Metazoa; phylum Chordata; order Ceratodontiformes; family Protopteridae; genus Protopterus; species Protopterus annectens. The sequence goes on along the minus strand of NC_056729.1, from coordinate 13,814,020 downwards.
AAAGGGGATCCAGTGTCTGTCTGCCTGGGATGACATGCTTGACAAGCCACGCTGCTTCAAGGGACGGCTTGCACCTGTCACCCTGGGATTCCGGATATTGGCTAAGGCTCTTGCCACCCCCATAGTGCCTTTTTAGGCAAGGCTCAAATTCTAAACCTACCACCCTAGAAAACAAAATGGGAAGAAATTGAGGGTAATGCTGCTCAATGCCAGAAGTCTAAATCTCAAAATGCACGCACTCGAGGCCCTTCTCAGTATGGAGAACATCGATGTCTGTGCTGTAACTGAAACCTGGTTCAAGGCTCCTGAGAGCACCCCGGCACTATTAGGTTTTACCTCATATCATGCGTTCCGCCCCAAAACCCGGACCACTCCACAAAAGGAAGGGGTGTATCCATATTCATAAAGGATACTCACACCTCCAGGTTGGTGGCAACGCATGAAGCTTCGGAAACCATCCAGGTGCAACTAACAATAGGCAAAACTGCTCTACAAATTGTAGCATGCTACAGGCCACCCTCTCAAACTCAGGAACCCCACACAGCCTTCCTGAAGACACTGGAGGGTATAAATGTATCTCCAAACACCATCATATTGGGTGACTTCAACTACCCGAATATAGACTGGGAACATTACTCAAGCCCTAACTTTCTAGCCCAACGGTTCCTGGAGTTCATAAATTCAAATGCCATGGAACAGCTAGTCACTGTTCCCACGAGAGGAGAAAATATACTAGATCTCATTGTCACAAACATGGGGACAAAATGCTCCACACCGAAGTATATCCCTCATTGGTGAGATCTGATCATAAACTAATCTCACTGGAAATCCACATCCCGCCCCCACCCCAAAAAAAAAGACCGAAGTGAAGAACTTCTCTAAAGCAAACTTCACACTACTCAAGCCTGGTGTGGTATCCTTCAAGGCCCCTGAGTCAGAGGAAACCACAACCCAAGCTGCGGAAGCCCTTACAAATGCCTTCTATGAACACCTCCAGGACTGCATGGATCAGGCAATCCCAAATAAAACCAAGACTCTTTCCACAAAGGGCAAACGTCCAGTCTGGTGGACCCCAGCCATTAACAAACTTTACAATAAGAGGAGAAAGCTATTACATGATAGAACAAAATCCATAAAAGGGAAGTCACCCCTGATCATTATTAGTAAAAAAATACGAGCACTCATAAAATCAACTAAGGCCAATTTTGAGAGAAAAATTGCCATGGATTCAAAGGACAATCATAAGGCCTTTTTCAGCTATGTTAGGAACCTGGGTGGAAACTCACAGATATGCTCAGAATTAGTCCAAAATGATACAAAAATCACTGAACCCACAGACATTGCCAACATACTGGCAGACAGGTTCAGTGCAAACTTCACCCCTCTCCCCTAAAGGAGAGATAACTATCCCAGCCGAGTGTAGCCTCCCGGACATCTCAAATGCGCAGGTGAAAGCTGCTCTCTAAAGCTAAAAACACAGCATCAATGGGACCGGATGGTGTCCCCGGCTGTGTGCTACACGAGCTAAATGAGGAATTAAACCCGCACATAAGGCAGCTGTTTAATCTCAGCCTTACCACAGGATACGTGCCCAAGGAGTGGCGTCGGCAACTGTGGTCCCACTCCACAAAGGTGGCGCCTCACGGACCCTGGTAATTACCGCCCATAAGCTTAACAAGTCTAGTCTGCAAAGCTATGGAGAGGATCATAATGGAGCTCATAAACAAAGATATATGGGACTTGCAGACATTGGACCCGACCCAGTTTGGCTTTGTCAAGGGAAGATCATGCCTTTTGAACTTGGTCGACTTCTTCGAAATAGTCACCAAGGCCATTGATGAGGGAAAGGCAGTCCATACAGCCTACCTTGACCTTGCAAAGGCTTTCGACACAATACCCCACTCGGGTATTGTAGAAAAACTTACCAGCTTAAATGTAAACCCATATGTCACAAGATGGGTTGCAAACTGGCTTAAGGACAGAACCCACAGGGTTAGAGTTGCTGGCGCTGTGTCAGACTCCAAGCCGGTCACAAGTGGTGTCCCACAGGGCTCGGTCCTTGGCCCCTATTGTTTGGCATCTACTTCTCAGAAGTACAGGCCAACATGGGAGGACTTTGGCTGACAAAGTTTGCAGATGACTGCAAACTGGGCGCCATAGTGGAAAGTGCATCGGACACTGATATCCTTCAGAAGGGACTCACGGAAACAGATAGCTGGTGCCAGAGCCATGGCCTGAAGTTAAACGCCAAAAATGTATAGTCATACCCTTCGGGAAAAACAAGGTAACCCCAAGCTACCATATAGGTGGCAATCCACTAAGCACAGAAGAGGTTATCAGGGACCTGGGGACCCAGGTTGACAGTGGCCTTTCTTTTGACACTCACATTGCTAAAGTGGTTAGAAAGACCTTCTACATTGCCCACCTGATCATGAAGGGATTCACATCCAGATCTAGTGAGGTCATTGTTCCCCTGTACTCTTCACTTATCAGACCAATGATCGAGTACAATGCCCCATTCGGGATGTATCTCACCCGACATCTGCAGCAATTGGAGAGACCCCAAAAGTTCCTCACCAAAAGGATAAAGGGACTCCAAAATCTGTCATATGCTGCCAGATTGAAGAAACTCCAGCTCTATTCAGTCGCATACCGTCTGCTCAGAGGTGACATGTGCCTGACATACAAGGCCATGTCCAACCCGGAATTAATGGACATGCTCCACCTCAAAAAATCCAAATCCACCAAAACCACTAGAGCAAGCGACTTAAACCTTAGCACGGATATAAATAGGACGTGCTGGAGGGATAGATTTATCACTCAGAGACTCCCTATGCTGTGGAATAAAATCCCGGTCCATGTGAGGCAGAGCACCTCGCTGACTCTGTTCAAGAGAAATCTAGACCTGTGGATGGGAGATCATAGGTTTACCCCGGGAATCATCTCTGGGTCACTGCTGGACAGAGGCACAACAAACTAATGGGCACAGTATTTTTTCATATAAGGGGTGGCGTAAGCCACAATAATTTGGGCTAGGCTTATAAATGCCTTAGGGCAGATAGCCTAGTATAAACCTATGAACCTATGAACCTAAAACATATCTCTCAGTTATAAAATTGGGAGTATAAAAAAGATTATTTTTTCACTGCAGGACATCCTAGATTAATAACTTCAGTAGAACTTTGTGATGCATTGACCTATTTAATACTGAATTTTATTAATTGTCAAGTAAATTCATTAAAAAAGACAGTCTCAAAAATGTTTGGACATCATAATAAGTTATGGGTGGTAAGTGGAGACATATAAAATGTACTGTAGGCTAGAATGAGATAATAAACAGAAAAAAGACAGTAGCCTAAAAACATCCCAGTGGCTTAGCTAAAAAAAAAAAAAAAAAAACAAGAAATGCTCAGCCACAAATAAAATAGGGAGCACAGTACAATTCCTTCTATTAAAGAAAGGTGGGAGGGTAGCCTAACTCTTAAATAATTATGTAAGGCAAAGATAGATCAAAAGAGTAACTATTCTACTATTCTGCATGTTTGTTACTAGGCTAATGAAGCTGGGGGGGGGAGGGGGGGGCTTTCTAAGCCTAGCCAAGTTTTCTGTCCTGCTAATAGGACCTTACTTTACTTAAACTTTGCACTGAAGAAAATGAAACATTCATTACTGAAAATAGAACCACATTAGAAAGTTTCAGTGACCGCTTTAGGTCACTTTAGCTTCACTTTTGCATAGGAAAAATGTTCCAGGCCTTTGCAGTTCTACAAAGAATAGCCAGCAGTCTCCAGCACACACAGAAGATAGGAAGGAAGTCAGACTCATAAAGAATGAAGACTGATGGTTCATCATGGAAAAATAAAAATGAATTCAACTGCTGAGGCAACTTTGCAACTAAGGTATCACAGTCAGAGCCACAAGGAGACTATGATGTGGCAACCATAGGACTATTTACTAAGAAATTAAAGTAATTGTGATTTCAGCTGCTGCCAATAAAAAAATAGTGCCAAAAGTCTTGACTTCACCACAGTGTCTCTATCTACATTGGTAAACTTTTTGATGGCTTCCCTCCCACATCTTACATCAAAAGAAATTAAGTCACTGACACTGGTAAGGCTGTCCCCCACCCCTATCAGCAAACAGGCTAAAGGGTGTTAAAAAATGTTAAGAACTGTTCTGGCTGCGAGCTGTGCAGCACTTGTTTTAACTATAAACGTAGGCATACTTGGAAGAGAAGATTGGCAAGAAAACATGTTTTTTAAAAGAAACTACTTTTAGATTTATTTTTTACTGTGTTAACCCTTTCAAAACGACTACATGTACACGTTATTGTGCATAGCTTGCTGAAATTCCTGAGTAGTAGCAGTGATCCTATTTAATGGACTGTTTTTCATGTAGCCTCGTGTTTAGTAAACACATTTTCTGACATTGCAATTTCAGAATGTATGAGCTTTGCTTTTTCTTGTTTTCATTGAATTTTCCAGATAGCTTTTCTAAGCAAGTTTAGGTGAAGATAAGTTTTCCAGAGTCTTCTTTAGAAGTGATTTTTATATTCACAGCACTGAGTAATTTGATATGTTTTCACTTACAAGATTTTGTCACCCTGTCAGTTGGTTAAAAAACAGTACAACTCCTCTGAGTTACATTTCACTGATTATAGTGTTGTTTTTCTAGTATCCTCAGAGTTCACAGGCTTCCCAGTTGTACTTCCCAATAGAAATTCCTTTAAATTGCTCCTAGACTTTGAGCATTTAGGGAATTGCTCTGTATTTTCTGTGCTTTTTTTCCTCAGCATGAGCAAAAAGTAGCAAACATCCATCAAGTCTTTCAGCAATGTCTCTTTTCTTACTTCTTACTGTCTGGCTATTCTCCAGCCTGAATTCAGCATCTGTGCCGCAATGGTGAAGCGGTTAGCACCGTCACCTCACAGCAAGAGGTTCTCCCGTTCGATTCTCGGCTGGAGCGCCTTCTGTGTGGAGTCTGCATGTTGTCTCCGCGGTCGAGTGATATTTAAAGACATGCAGGTAGGTGCCTGCGTGAATGGGTGTGCCTTCTTTGAAGGTTGGGCATCGGGCTGGCAAATTGGCACCGTAAATATCCACTGCCAATCATTAGTGGACCGGAGTCCCACTGTGGCAACCCCTAACCGGAAAAAGCCAAAAGACATTGTTGCTGTTTGCCAAGGCACTGGTAACCTGAAATAGATTTGACATCCTCATTTCTCTTGGCCACACACCTTTTACTTTTTGTTTTTTGCAGTTATATGCCACTGCAGTCTGTTTTACTTGTAAGTCTTGTACATCTTATTCTCTGCTTCTGCTGCTATAGCATTCTGTAAGGTATGTTCATCTATTATAAAAAGAAAACATTCTGATGAGCACTTTAAGTAAAGTGTTGTTTATTCCGCACTCAGTTCTGTATCTCAACATTGCTTTCAACTTTTGTTAAAATTACAGTACAATGCTGTTTTAAGTTATGCACATAGTTTCCAACCCTTGAGTTGAGAATAACAGATGTCTGTACGGTATTAGAAGGTTTGGGGTTCAAATTATTTTCCCCAGGTTTACCAGCTGTAACTAATTTTTAAATGGCTGCTTGGGAATAAATTGAAACATACCAAAATAGGACTGAGTCCTTTCTGTTAGCATGTCTTGATTTCCTGTTATCACAAATATCTCATAAGCAGCTGCATTACAGATTGCTTTTTGCTCAGTGTGTCTGTCGTATTTTACTTATGTTGATATTAATACTTCTTTGGTGATTTTCAAGATCATTCATCTTTTCTGCCTGTCTTTTTATTATGTCTGTTAGATGTTGAATTCTGATAATCTGTTACTGCTCGTGTTTAGTTTTAATTGCTGCTTTATCTTCTTCCAGATCTTGCAGCTTCCCCCTATAACTTTTCCACTTTTCTTTTTGTTCTAGTTTTTTAAGGACCTCACATCCTGACCTGCTGCGGTAACCTTTTCAATCAAAAGGCACAATTGTTCCTTCTTATTTGCAGCTTTAAAAGCAGCCATCAGTTCCTCCTTGTGCTCCTGCTTGCTCATCTTTCCTTCTGGGTTGTTTCTTTCTCCCTGGAAATAGCTACTTTATCCATTATTTCTACAGGCCCTGTATAGTGCTTTGTGTTTAAGCACCCATTTTGGTTGGCTGTCCAGTACCCTCTCATCTATAGTAATAGTACTTTTGTCCAAATGTAAGCATGAAGTCTTCTCGTACATATTAATATATCACTTTATTCATCTCGTTACTATTCACTTTTGTGTTGTAGATGTCAGTTTATTTCTTTAGTTCTCGTAACGTTTTAAAATAACAGCACTCTGGGTTGTATAGTGTGGTTTAATTCAGTCATTTTTTGTTTAATTATTTTTGCAAAGCACTTGCATTTCATGGTGATGATTTTCCACTTTGATGTTTTTATATTGGATAGCTCAATGCATACCTCTGGTCCTCATTTTGGGTCTTAAAAAGCCCATGTTCCTCGAAGTTCCACATTAAAAGTGTTTGTCACACATTTTGTCATTGATTTTTTAAATTGATATCCATGGTAAATAGTGCTGAATCATATCAGTTCATCCAAAGAAAATTTGGAAAGTAGTGCTTAATGCTGAATAATGTGTTTTGGATGTCTCTTAATCATAGCCGGCTTTAGGCATAGGCCAAGTAGGCGGCCGCCTATGGCAAAGATCTAGTAGGTGCACTTTTCCAGTAATTTGTATGGTGCAGGTAGACCAGGATGGTGGCCCAGGTGGGGTGAGGGGGTGCTGTGGAGCCCTTTTGCCTAGGGCACCAGTTGATGAAAGGCCGGTCCTGCTTTTAATGATATGTCTGATCTGTTGATGCAATATGTGAAGCAATGTCTGGTAATGGTGCTGTTGCTCATATTGTATAGCCATGTTAATATTGCACAACTGTTGTAATCATGTACTGCTAGTTAAAGCTGCTGAATTGATGTGTAAAACATAATCGTCACAGAACTTGTCATGTGTACACTGATAAATCAAAACAACCTCTATTAATATGACCAACATTAATTGTATTTTCTTATGTATGTGCAGCATCTCATTATAGGTTCATAGGTGTGTACTAGGCTAATGGCCTGGAGACCCTTTACAAGCCTAGCCCATAAGATTACCCTGGCATCCTGCCACCCGACCTTAGTTCCCAGTGCTTCTGTTGAATAGAGCCACTGGAGTGATCCCTGGGGTGAATTTTCTATTTCCCATCCACTCATCAAGATTTCTCTTGAAGAGAGTCAGTGAGGTGCTCTGCTTGACATGTATGGGCAGTCTATTCCTGAGCATGGGTGGTCTCTGGGTTATGAACCTGTCCCTCCAGCATGTTCTGTTGGTTGTGGTAATGAGGTTGAGGCATGTGGTACCGAGATACTGGGATTTCTTTAGATGTAGCATTTCTAACAGAGCTGGGTCAGACATGGCTTTGTAAGTCAAGCAGAGATTGCCTCTAAGTAGACGATATGAGACAGAGAATAGTTGGAGTTTTTTGAGTCTGTCCATATAGGACAAGTGTTTAAGGCCTAGGATCCTCTTTGTGAGGTACTTTTGTGGCCTCTCCAGTTGTTGCACGTGTCTAGTGAGGTGCATGCCAAATGAGGCATTGTACTCAATGAATGACCTAATGAGGGAAGAGTAGAGGGAGACAATGACCTCTTTCTTCTTGGATGCAAAACCCTTAGTAATGAGATGTGCCACATCGAAGGACTTTCTGACCAGAGTGGCAATGTGGTGGTCAAAAGAGAGGTTGCTGTCAACCTGTGTTTCCAGATCTATTATAACACCTTCTGTGTTCAGTGGACTACCATCGCTGTGGTAATTCAAGGGAATCTGTTTTTTCCCAAGGGGGATGATGACACATTTTTTGGCATTGAACTTAAGGCCATGGTTCTGACACCGGTTGTTTGTCTCAGTAAGGCCTTTCTGTAGGTTGTCAACATCACTTGGGAAGTTAATAATAGCTCCCAACTTGCAATCGTCTGCGAACTTTGTCAGCCAGAGTCCCTTCGTGTTGGCCTGGACCCAGGACCAAACCCTGTTGGACTCCACTCGTGACTGGTCTGCAGTCTATCTTGGAGTCAGCTACTTTCACACTGTGGGTTCTATCTGTGAGCCAGTTTGCAACCCACCTAGTGATATAGGGGTTGATGCGTAGCTTAGTGAGTTTTTCTGTGATTCTGGAGTGGGGAATGTTATCAAAGGCCTTGGCCAGATCAAGGTAGGCTGTATGAACCACCTTGCCTTCATCCACAGCTCTGGTGACTGACTTAAAGAAGTCGACCAAGTTTAGCAGGCATGATCTACCCTTCACAAAATGAAACTGTGTAGGATCCAGAGATTTCCTATATCCTTGTTTATTAGGTCCATGATGATGCGTTCCATTGCTTTACATATCAGACTCGTCAGGCTAATGGGGCAATAGTTCCCAGGGTCTGTAGTTACTCCTTCTTTGTGGAGAGGGATGACTGTAGCAGTGTGCCATTTGGTAGGGACAAAGCCTGAGGTGAGGCTGTGATTGAACAGGGCACACGTGAGGTGCCAGTTCACTCTGTAGTTCATGTAGAAGAAAGCCAGGGATATTGTCAGGTCCAATAGAAGCTGTACTCTTGGCCTTGGACAGTGCTGTTTTAACCTGTGCAGCAGTAATAGTGGGTGCCTGGCAATCTACTGGTATTGTGATTGGTCCTCTGAGGGGGGGTAAAGTTGGCACTGTATATGTCGGCCAGTATATTGGCAATATCTGTTGGCTCGGTCTGGGAGATGTCATTGTGCAGTAGCTGAGAGCAAATCTTGGTATTGCTGTGGAGATTCTTTACATAACTATAGCATGTCTTGTGGTTGTCTTTACTATCAGCTGTAATTCTGTTTTCATAGCTAACTTTAGAGGATTTGATGAGAGATCTCAACTTTTGTTGAGGCTGATAAGGGAGTTTTTCCAGTCTTGGGACTTTACCTTATTCCGCATCAGTTTCCTCCTCCTGTTGTAGAGCTTGTTTATGGCAGGGGACCACCAGATTGGCTTCCTTTTTTTGGAGGAGAGCATCTTGGTTCTAGTGGGTATGGCGAGATCCATGAATCTGTGTACATGTTCGTACAGTGCATTGGTGTATAATTCGGTGGCCATGCAACTATTCTCCATTTGCATGGGTGCCGTGAAGTTAGCCACCTCTGTTTTTAGGAGCACAAAGTTAGCTTTGGAGATGTTTTTCATGGTGGTTACCTTTGCGGGGGGGGGGGGGGGATTACCAAGGTTTTTTAGTTTGTGGTCAGATCTAATGAGGGAGGAGTTGACTGTTGGTGTACAGTAACAGTCGCCAGTGTTGATTTTATACTTGAAATTTTAAAAGTCAATAAAAAGAAAAATGAAAAGGTGTGAGGGAGAACAAATTAAAATAAATAGAAGGGTATTTGAGGGAAAGAAAAATAGGGAAGGAAAATTAGCACTGGTATACTTTTTAATGGTTTGTTCATATTCTCTTAATGCATTACAGCCTACTTAAAATGTTATTATATTAGCTGTAATATTATGTACTAAAGAATGCTTGTAGCTTTTTTGTTGATTACAATAATTTCTTGTGGACTATACTATTTCTTTTTCTTCCTAATTACATTTTATATATAATTTTCAGAATGTACATAAAGAGAATATTACAAGTGTTATCAGTTTATAATTGTTTTACTATATAATTTATCTGTTTATTTGAATATTTTTGTTACATTACTGTCTTATGTTCACTATTTCTTTTATTATCAAAACGAATCATAAGTATATTTTTCAAGTCGTAATCTACTGCCAATCATTAGCGGACTGGAGTTCCGCTGTGGCGACCCCTAACCGGGAAAAGCCGAAAGACACAAACAAACACTTAAGCAAGACCTAAACAGACAGTATTTGCTAATAACTACAGTGTTAACTCACTCATATTTTAAAGAGAAGAGGAGTAGCTGTACTTTGGAAACAAAGAATTATAATACCTAAAATAACTTTCTTTCATAGTGGCAGTAAAGGTATGTTTACTAAAGTAATTTTCAAAATTCAACAAACCTGTACTAGATTTTTGGTTTGGGGCCAAAATTTGCTAAAATTTAATATTAGGAGGAGACTTAAATTGCATTTTGTGTAATCTTTTTTTTTTTCTTTTTGATTCACTTTATAGTCTGATTCCTTTAATTGCCCTCTCCCTATAGTCTCATCCTCTGTATGTCCCATCTTTATTATCTCCTTGCTGTAACCTCTACATGAAGGCTCTCTCTTCCTTGAGATCCCTCCATATGAAGATGTCCAACTCCATGTACGGGTACTGGGGGATGAAGCCATGTAGGTATTATAGAGAAGAACAGTTGAAATAAAAATTCATATTATAGTATGTATTTTTGTTTAGCATTACTTCCCCCGAACATATTGACCTTACGTGTTAGTAGGCAGGAGATAGCTATGAGGTATGGCTTAGGGACATACCACACTAGGCTCAATGAGCTTTCATGCTTTCTCAGCTCTCCTCGTTTGCCAAGGCTGATGATTTGCTCTGAGCCAGGCCTCATCCAGGGCTTAGTAAATGATCTGCCCAGTGTGCTGCCTCCTCAGAATAGGCAGGCCTAACCTGTCCTACCTTGCATCTTGAAGAACTTGAGTTGCCAGGGTTACAGTCAGAGCTTTATTTCTATATACCACCAGCATAGTCTTTGGGTAGATCTAACACTAGTCCACAAAATAAACAAGAATATTTAAGAAAAAATGGGCTATTACTTTAAAAGACAGAAATATGGAGGACAGAGAATCTAGTTTCACTTTTTCTTCATTTTTGTATGTCATTCAAACTCTTATTGATAGGAAATATGTCAACTCACATTTCAAAATTGAATTATTCCTTACATTTAAACTAGCAGGAGCATCTGCATGGCATATTCCTTCACATATGGTTAAAATAATTTAAAAACTGGTTTCAAATGGAGATGATTTCCTTTCTAGTAGTACTAAGCTAATGTGTCTATCCTCTGTACTCATTGAAATTAGATTTTATGAGATAATTTCTGGTTGCTGTACAAATAAATGAAATGTTTGGGATAATCAGTTAATGAAGATACAGTGAGGCCTAGATTAAATTACACCTACAGTTCAAAAGGAAAAACTTTCTTTATAAATTTGGTTAAAGCTTTAATAAAAATATCAGGAGATACTGGATCACAAAACAAGTATTACAATGGAGAAAGTTAAATTAATATTCTTATTCTCTAACTCCTGAAGACCTTCTGAGATTGGCTAGGTGGTCAAATTAAAATTTAAATTCATTCAGATAAATGGCATTCTCAATGTTAATAATAAATACTTTAGCACATATATTAAATAAATCTTCCATTTTTTTTTAAATGTTAAGATGATGTTGGTAAGAGGGGTATTTCATATATGATTTAGAGCTTAGAGTTTATTAATAGTAACATTAGTAAAATATCTCAGGATAATATTGGATCTTATCACACGGAATTTAAAAAGTCAGTAAATGATTGATCATATTAAAAAATAAAATGTAATAAGCCCCAGGGACAGCAGAGATTATCTGAGAACTCTGTAAATTATTTCTTCAAAAAGTTATTTTTTATTACATTTACTTTATAAAACATATACATTTTAATAGGATTCCTTCATGTTAACATTCCTTGACTATACCACTGTTAAAGTTAAAAATCACTTGAACTGTTCTTTTATATACCCACTTCTTTTTTAAATACTCATTACAAAATCCTGGGCTGCAGTAGGTAATACATTTGCCTGTTGTGCAGAAGGGTTTATGTTTTATTCCCACACCAGAAACATAGGTTGCTGACATTGCAGTGTGGCATAAAGGGGTGCTATGCTCCTGAGTGTCTTATTCTTTGGATGAGATGTTAAACTGAGGTTCCATCTTCCTGATTTGGTGGTAGCTCGGGTAGATGTAAAAGATCCCACAGCACCTATTGAAAAGGGTAGAGGAAGTACTCGGATGCCCTGGCCAAATTTCCACTAGTGGTATAAATACTGCCTTAGGTCTCTCCTGAAAAGAGGCTAGTAGCGTAATGGGACAAAGCAAGTCAATAAAGAATAAATAAAACAAATAAAAGGTTGAGTAAAATCATCTTTACCTACTCTGACAGACAAAAGCTGGATGGGGTTAATTATAAATAAACTCAGGACAATAACAAAAGGTTATATCACTTATTTTTTTTTACTGATTGTAGTAATAAAGAATTGGCATTTATTAGTTAAGGTATTGAAAAGGCATTAGATTCACTAAATTAGCATTATATTTTCAAACATTTTAAAGCTTTGATTTTCCAGAAATATTTATTGATTTGATTAAATCCTTATATTATGTTTCTCATGTTGAGATTGGTTCTTACTTATTTCAAGCTATAGCAGTAGAACATGGTCCTCTTTCTTCACTTTTTGTTTCAGTCATTGAGCCTTTGGCAAGTAGAATTAGTCAAAATAATATTGAAGACTTTATGGCAGAGAAATTGATATTTTTAACATTTCTTTATTTGCTGATGCTCTCCTTACTAATTGCCAATCTCAGGCTGCGTAACTCAATTTTATTGTAAAATATTTTGAGACATTTTCAAATTTGAGTTATTTACATTATGACTGATTCCTTATTCATTATCCAAAACATGTTTTTTTTCCCTAGAAACAGATTATGTATATGTTTAACTGCTGAGTTAGTCTACTGTACACATTCCTTTTCAATCATAGCAAGCTACGAGGACAGTCTGGTTAAGTGACTTGCTAAAAGTCGCATAGGAGGCTGGGGAAATCAAATCTGGGAATACAGGAAGCATTTCCATGAAGTACAAAAAGCCAAAATAATATTCTGGTAGACAAACTCAATAGAAAGTTCACCCCGGGGATCACTGCAGTGGCTGTACTTGATAGAGGTACTGGGAACTAATGTTGGGCAGCATGATGACAAGGCATTTCTATGGGCTAGGTTTGTAAAGGCCCCAGGGCCATTAACCTAGTACACACCTATGAACCTATGAAATATCGGATACAATTGGACCTGTGTAAATAGGGCCTTTTTAAGCCTAGCCATGAATCCCAAATGTATCCAACAAGTCTGGTGCCCTAAAAGTTATTTTAAGGGGTACATGCTAGGTCATGTGTGGTCAAACATTTACACATTCCCTATATCCATTAGAGACATAGGTGACAGACCAGGGGTGAATTTCCAGTTTCCCATGTACTAGTCCAGGTTATACTGGAATAGGGTCAGAGAAGAACTCTACATCAATGGGAAGCTTGTTCCAGAGAGGAGGTATTTTCTGACGCACATACCTGTCCCTCCAACATATCCAGTTTATGTCTAAAGTAAGGTTCAAGTCCATGGATGGGGTAGCTCTGATGCTATTTGTGTTGCATATATGCAAGAAGCCCATCATGGTAGGGTCTTTGGATGCCCTTTATTCCAGACACAGATCACTCCTCAATAGTTTGCAGGAGACAGAGTATAGGGATAAGGCTGTGAGGCACTCCACAAAGGACATGTTAATGCCCTGAATTCTTTTTGTGAGGAATATCTGTGGAAGTTCCACTTGTTGCATCTGTCTAGTCAGGTATAAATAGAAGGAGGCATTGTGCTTAATTGGTCCGATGAGGGTTGAGTACAGTGACATTATGACTTCCTTGGACCTAGATGCCATTCCCTTGCTAAAACTTTGAGCAACATAAAATGATTGAAGAGTGACAACATAGGGATGTGCTAACAAGTGATCTAATGAATCCAGTGAATTAACATCATCTCCTTCTTCTTTTTTCCTCACAAATAACAGAAACTTGCAGTTTACCTCCAAATCAGGAGGCATCGACTGTAGTCACCAAGAAAAAAGGCAAGAACAAAGGACGTTAGAAAGAAACCTGTCACATTTTTAATTTAAGTGGAAAGACTTTTTCTCAAGCTGAATTAAGTTTGTTCGCTAAAGGCCTGTCTTTTTTACCAGCTAACAGAGCTTGTTTGGTTAACACTTTCATTGACTTTAAATTATTTGTAAGGAAGCTTAATTTGAAATATATTTTAAATGATGTCAAATTGAATGATGTTTAAAAAAAAAACTTGTACATAGAGCCTTGCTTTAGTCAATACGCTCAACATTTTTGCCTCCACATGTGAAACAAATTTATATAGCCTTTTTCATAATTCTGCATATAAAAGGTTAGACAAGAAGTTCTGCAATTTAAATAAACAGGCAATTGAAGTACTTAAGAAATTTGGAAGTTTACAGATGTAAGGTACATGAAAACAAATAAAGGGTAAGGTATTGTCATAGTGGAGATTGATAAATATAATAAAGCTATTGTGAACTTATTATCTGATGAAATTAGTTATTAAAAGTTTATAAATGATTTGTAAAATAATGTTAAAAGGACATTGATTTATGTTTGTTTGATTTGTTACTCCAGGGTTATGTTACATTAGATATATTTGAGTTTATTATGGTTGAAGAGCGAGCCACAATTAGGCAAACTGTTTGGAATTACCAAATTGCATAAGGATTTAGAACAACCTCCTTTTAGACCAATCGTGTCTGCCCCTTTCAACAAAACATTTAAAATTTCTGCATATTTGGACAAAGTTTTGAACCCCATAAGTTCAGTCTAGTAATTTTTACTTAAAAGATACATGGATGTTTCTGAATGAACTTAAAAATTATGCTTTCACCATCAAAGAAACTATGTTATGCACCATAGACGTCACTTCCTTATACACCTCCATTGATGAAGAGGAAGGTTTTAGAATTTGTAAGGTTATACCTGAGTAAATACTGTAGAGAGTTAGAACAAGATGTGTCCATCATTTGTCAATTACTTGAATAATTTCTTTGTGTTTAACAGTGATGTTTTCCAATAAAAAAGTGGAGTAGCAATGGGGGCTCAAGTAGCTCCAGTGTTTGCCAGTCTGGTTTTATGCTAGTGGGAGCAAGAATTTTTGAAAAAGAGTCTGCTTTTTAGTAATGTATGCTTTTACAGAAGGTACATAGATGACGTGTTTATTTGGACAAGTGATATAACAGTGCATGAATGTTTAGAACAGGTTAACAACAGTATTACATGGCTTAATTTTGTCCTGAGCAATATGGGAACTCTGTTCATTTTTTAGATGTAGAAATTAGTTTAAATATTCCAGAAGAAAATGTTTTCTTGCAGCATCTTCAGGAGGAGTACATTCACCAACAATTATTTACATTGACCGTTTTCATCCCCCTTATATTAAATTTAATATTTTTTAAGGCCAAGTTATCAGATTAAGCCACTTAAGTGATGATGGAATTTTTCTAGAAGAAATGAATGAAGTTATAAAGTTATTTCAAGAAAGAAGATATCTTTTAGTAAAACTAGGTGTAATTTCTAACAATGTAAGAGAACAAATGTATGAACAATTTCCTCCTATCTTGAAAGCGGGCTTTTGTGATAAGATAATAGAAAACAAAGAGTTTATTTGTTCTTTTCCTATACCTTTAAGTGTATAAGGAACAAAAATATAACAAATCATTAGTGACAATTGGAAAATGTTAATAGGAAATCAAGAGCTTGCTAGGATCGTAGGGGATAAACCAAAGTTTATTTATAAAGAATTCAGAATTTGAAACAATTTTTAGAACATTCTTTTAACACAAGGGTGCAGCTAGACTTACTAAGAAAGGAGGAACCTTCCTGTATAATGGGTGTTCACAGTGTAGGTATATTTTAACAGTGAGAGGTTTTCACTTTGAACACAACTACTACCTTTATATTGGTAAAGAAAGATTTACTTGTTAGACTGAGTGGTTTGTTTGTGTTGCAATATGTTCTACATGCAAACATTTTTATGCAGGCAAAACCACACGTAGACTAGTAGACAGAATTAGGGAACACACTTTTGCAATAAGGAAGAATGATAATAGTAATGCATTGGCTAGACATTCACAGATATGTTCAAAATTTAAAAGGTTTCAATTCATGGTAGTGGAAAAAGTTAATCGGGAAAGGTTTGTAGACCCTTCTAATGCATATTTAGAGTACTTGGAACTGAAATGGTAGATTTTTTTAAGGGCAGACATTATGCCCGGAAATAATGATAACATTTCTATAAAGTGTTTTTTAAAATTCAAGAATATTGGATTAGTGAACATAAACTGTGTTTTTTATATAGAACCTTTTTGAATGAATTTTTAGATTATACAACCACTGATAGATGAACAAATTAACAAGTTTGAGATTTTGTATATTTTTAAGTTCCTAAATGACAATTGAATGCTATTGGTTAGTTAGTTAATTAATTAATTAATTAATTAATTAATTAATTAATTAATCAATCAATCAATTTAAAAGGGAGCTGTATTCTTTATAGGTTTCTGATGAAGTTCTGAGGAATGTGAAAAACAGCTTGTATACCATTAGAAAAAAGTTATCCCTGTTTTTTATATAGAACCTTTTTGAATGAATTTTTAGATTATACAACCACTGATAGATGAACAAATTAACAAGTTTGAGATTTTGTATATTTTTAAGTTCCTAAATGACAATTGAATGCTATTGGTTAGTTAGTTAATTAATTAATTAATTAATTAATTAATTAATTAATTAATCAATCAATTTAAAAGGGAGCTGTATTCTTTATAGGTTTCTGATGAAGTTCTGAGGAATAAAGAACAAAAGCGCTTTTTTATCTGTGCCTGAGTACTGTTTTGTTTTTTGCTAACATAGAATGATTTCTTTACTGTCGTAGACGCATGTTGCTCAAAAGTCAGGTTCCTTTATAGATATGTCCCCATATCACTAACTACTGGGTCTGTTGTTAGGAGTGTGTTATCAATGAGATATTTTCTTTGGGTAGACCGCTCTACAGAGAGTACTGTTATGCATTTCTTGGCGCTAATTTTTAAACTTGTGTCTATGGCAACAGTTATTTGCCTGTGTTCGCCCTTCTTGGAGGATATTAGTGTCTTTGGGGGAATTCTATGACTGCTCCCAACTTGCAATCCCCTGCAAACTTGGTCATCCAGAGGCCCTTGACTTCCAAGAAGTATATGTCAAAAAAGAGAGGCCCCAGCACTGAGCTCTGAGGGAATCTGGTAGTGACTGGCCTCTTTGGTCAGGTGGACTCTTCATCCTATCTTTCTGGAGTCTGTCTTAGAGACAGCAGGTGAGACAGAGTTTAACATAGGGGTTTATGTCATATTTAGTGAGTTTATTCACAGTGCTCAAGTGGGGTATTGTATCAAATACATGTAGTAGCAGGTTTGCTCTCAAAAACAAACTAGTAAACAAAGACTGAGTACTAAAAATGGGAATACAGTCTGCAACACTGGAAATAGAACCTTTATTCCACAGGACATTCAAAATATTCATTTAGTGATTTTGTCCCTCACCAGGGACTTCATCAGAATGATTTCCATCATTGCATCACTTCCTTAAATATTCAAACCAATTAAAGAAAAAAACTACCATTACATCACATCACTTCCTTGAATATTCAAACCAATTAAGAAAGCTTAATTAAAATTAAAAATATAGTACTAAGATGCCAATATAATAAAAAATATGTTACTACCAAGTAAAATTTAAAACCACATGTAACAAATGGAAAAAAATATATTTCTAGTGGAATGCATAAAAAAGCTCACTGTGTGTATGTATATATATATATATATATATATATATATATATATATATATCTATATATATCTATATATCTATATATATATCTATACAATTGAAGAAAAATGATGTGGCTAGTTAAAAACTCTAATAGGCGAGACAGTCCCAGAGTAAGAAAAAATAAAATTATTCAACAGCAATACAGAAAAATGTTGCACTGAAATACAAAATAGGAATATTAAACATAACTGTCTAAGGATATAGAACCTACACCCATTCTGAAATGCTTTCTGTGTGAAACTCACATGCTCATTCTTTGAAATGCATCTTCTGTAGCATTACTATTTGTGCTTTGAATTTCTTAATATAATTCAGTATTCCTTCCTTTTGTCTATACCTGTAAGGCAACTTACACCCTGAGGTACTATGGATAAAGTACCCATTAAGGTAAAAAGCGATTGTTCCCATTTATTATACAAGATAGTTTTTTTTTAATGTGTATTTCCAGTTTTTGGTATACATGCACACACTAATCTTTGGCAGGATGATCTTTTATACATTTGTTTCTTCTCATCTCTGTTTAACCTATGTCACATTTCTCAGTGACTTTTTTAATGAAAATCATCAAACAAAAATAAATTTAGAACAAACACAAAAAAAATCTAAATGAAGTTTAATCCCCCAGATTGGGACAGTTGCCCCAAGCTGACAACTGCGAGCGCGCACACACTCACACTCACACACACACACACACACTCACACACACACACACACACATACCTAAAATTAAGGGTATCCATACTAAAGTGCATATTAAAGCCGGTGTTCCTACTTACACTTACTGCTTTCTGTTCTTTTCTTATCTCTGTTCCCCTCCCAGATGTGAAAAACAGCTTGTATACCATTAGAAAAAAGTTATCCCTAAAAAGGGTGCACTTGCTACCTTTAAATAAAACTAAATTATGCACTGTTCCATTAAATGCATTAAAGTATTAAGTCTTCTGGGAAGGTTGCTAACTCTTATTCACTTGCACTAATTTCAAACATTATTTTTCACCCCATTGTTTATAATTGTAGCTTTAAATTTTGTTTCCTTCAGCAAAAAATGCTCAGAACTCTGAAGAGTAATTGCTTGGACCTGCAGAAAGCTCGTCTCTTTGTAAAAGTAGTCAGCAATGAAAAAAATACAGGTAACGACTTGCAGATGCTTGAAGTAATCATTTTTATTTCAGTCTTAAGCGAATGTATGAAATTTCCCGGCTAACTGCCTTCAGCTGCAGAGCAGACTTCTTGTCTGTTATTGAACATTTGTTAATAGGAAAAAAAAAAACAAGCTAATTTCTTTGCAGTTGCAAGACGAAGCATTTTTATGGCTTTCATCATATTTTTTAAGCCGGTTTGCTTACAAAAATTTTTTATAGCTTAAGTCAGGGATATTAATCTAGAGAGCCACCCATGTAAAAACAAGGGAAATTATCATATGAATTCTGCACATAAAATAATCAGTACGCTTTTACATCCCAACCCAACCCAGCAGCCCTGAGCACAACATTATATTAACTTAATCTTGCTTCTGTTCATCCTTTCTTCTTGTTTATACTATAAAAATGTATATTTCTTACAACTAAAAAAGTACTTGTTAACTTATCTTTAACACATAACAACAGTCTCTGAAAAAAATACCCCATACACATTTAGAATACCCCTGACTACGTACTATAAAAAACTGCTTTACAATATAACATGCAATTTGTATCATGAAAAGTTTTATACAAATACTAAGAACCCTTGTTTTACTTAATTATTTTCTCTTTGGTGTTTTTCTAAACATTAAAGATATAATGTGAGATATATATTTTGCAGTGTACCCACAAGTCTAACAGTGTCTACAAAAGTCCAGTCTTTTCTCTGACACTTATATTTGCAAAGCCATATTTTACCAATGTGATTGATGCTTTATAATTTCACATTTATTCACCAGTTTCATTGTTGCTGATCATCTTCATCTCCCAACACCACAACACTGTGGTTTAGATCCAAGGTACTCCTGATTCTTCTAGGTAATTCCTGAGCTTTTTCTGCATCTCAAGCATTTTCATTTGGAACACTGGGAAAGTTTCTCTTTGGGCATTGCTGTTAGAAGAATGAGAATCAGAGTTGCATTCTGCTTTCTGGCACACTTTTTGTTGGATAATCTTTATTTCTTCCTGAGCTTGTTCTACATCAAAAATGTCTTTGATTCTCCAGGAAAAATACTCTGAAGACAGCTGTATACAGGAGCTTGAATCTCACATCTTCCTCTTGGTATTTCTCTGGTTGCTGAGCTAAGTTTGCTTCTCTTCTGCCTGGTGTACAGTGAATGAACATTTTCCACACACTGGTGTTCCAATTTTTAATACTTTGCCCTTCTGCCACAATTTTGTCAGAATCAACTCTTTCTGTTGGTATGTTTGCATCTTTACTCATCTTAGCTGCTTTTTCATGGCCAGGTATGGAGCTTGCACTCGATGTGCCTTTTAATTAACAAATCCTGCTGTGAAATGCCAGTCCAGTTGCTTATTTGTATTTTCATAAAATTAATATAATCTGTTCTTTTCAGTTTCTGTGTACTGCAGAAAATCTCAGGTTTTCTCCATGCACATCTTCTAACTGTTTTTTAAAAAGGCTTTTCTTGAGAAGCCTCATATTCAGCCAGCTTTTTCTTCATTTCAGTTTTTGATCTTTGCAGTTTTATGAGATCATTTAAAAAGCTAGTTAAAGCGTCTTCTATTTTTTCAGCCTTTTATTGTTGAGTTGATGTATTCCATCCGTGTTGTATCTATTTTAATTACTTCAGAGTATATTTGATTTATTTATGTTTTCCTGTAAATTACCAGAAGCTGTTTTGTGAACTTCTTTTTGCTGAACAGCTGCAGTATCCTTCCCAGATAGTGTTCTCTCTTCACCTTTTCTGGTTGATTTACTTTTCAGATTTTCTAAATTTCTTCTTTGCTGGCATCCATGGGGTATATTTACTTGCCAGCAACTAAATTTCACTAAAAAAAAAAATTCAGTGGCACTCCTTTGTTACTGGGAGAGCTGAAGTTAAACTGTTCATCAGTGTGCAGCTGTCTTGGAAAGCACCGTTTTCTCCTCAGTTTGACTTTGTTGCCTCCCCTAGTCACAACATGATGTTCTTCATTCCACATTGCTGCAGTCCTAACTATTGGGTAGTCCGCTGTCCAGTCGGCCCGAATACCAGAGTATATGGCTGACGTCGGTCAGGGCGCATTAGACTGACGTCAGTACGTCAGGGTACTAATGCGCATGACCGACGTCATATCCTCAGTCTTTTTTGCCGCATGGTTCGATGCAGAAGCAGTTTTGCGAGTGCAGGTTGGCGTTCTGAAATTTTCTGAAGTCGGAGTTTCAGACCGAATCAGAGTTGGCTAAGTACCCGTTGGGAACATTTTGGTTTTTTCTTGCCTCAGTATTTAACCGGATGTCAGAAAAAGTGAATAACTGTATTTCTTGTGGGAAACAGATACCTCATAGGGATTACCATACCTTGTGTATACCTTGTTTAGGGCCTGAGCACGACGTTGTTGGATGCCGCTCTTGTGCTAGGTTTAACAAACGCACTATTAAGAGAAGGTTAGACTGTGCCAGGTTAGTGTTTGGGAAGCGTTGCAATTATAAAATGCCGTCGGATGCTCCGACGCCCGCTTCGTCCAAGAAGCGCAAGGACAAAACAGCGAAGCCTAGGGTTGATGAACCAGCAGTCCCGGACGTCGGTTCTTTAGAAGGCTCAGTGGAGCCAGAGGTTTTGCCAGGAGTTTCTTTGGAGTCTCAGGCAGAGACTTTACTGTTACAGGATGTGCCTTCTCAGGAGGTAGGCCAGGCTGAGGGGGCTTCTCAGGTAACTGTTCTTCCCTCTCTTCCCAAGGGAGTTAGAGCCTCTCCTTCTGTTTCCAAAACTTCTTTGAGAGGTAGGCCAAGTTTAGCTTCAGTGGGGGCTTCTCCTAGCACTTCAGGTTCTGTGCCTAAGAAACATATGCTTAAAATGGCAGAAGATTTGATTACTATGATTAGAGGTTCTATGCCCCCTCCTAATAAGAGGCCTAGGGTGGAACCTGAGTTTGATAGTTTTGAACAGTGTTCAGAGGCTTCTGAGTGTTCTGCGGAAGATTTGCAGGAGTATCCTCCTTATTCTGATTCTGATGTGGATGATTCCACTCCTACAGCTTCTCCTCCTGAGGATTTCTCATTTTCAGAGACTCTGCATTCCATGAGGGAGCACTTTAAATGGGAAGGCCAGGATTACTCTGATTCCAGGAAAAGGCTTAGGGAATTCTTGTTTTTACCCCAGCATAGGCCCTTAGCTATACCTCCTGTGTTGAATGTGGTGGAAGATGTTTTTGCAGAGGCTTCCCTGAACCCTGATTCTTTGCCTCCTGCTCCTGTTAAACCTGATAGGTACTATAGGGTGCCTGAAGCTCATAAGTATCTTTTTAAGAGTCCTAGGGCAGATCCGGAAACTGTTTCTCAGGGACCTAAAGGTGTTAAGGCCTCTGTGGTTAAAAACCCTGTTCCCACTGATAAAGAGGCA
The DNA here is from genome assembly GCF_019279795.1 of Protopterus annectens. Classification (NCBI taxonomy): domain Eukaryota; kingdom Metazoa; phylum Chordata; order Ceratodontiformes; family Protopteridae; genus Protopterus; species Protopterus annectens. The sequence continues at coordinate 13,791,807 of NC_056729.1, read as the reverse complement.
AGGGCTTTGGATAGATGGGGAAAGAAAGTGTATACTTCTTCCACTTTAGCCATGAGGGCGTTGAATTGTCAGTTTCACATGCTAAAATATCAAAATTATCTCCTTTCACAACTGAAATCTAAGGTGGATGCTTTGGCGGAAGGTATTGAGTGTAAAGAGTTGCTGGATTTAGTTCATGTGTCTGAACAAGTGGGTAAGCATTCTTTGCAATGTGGTTTTGATGCTGTACAGGCCTCCTCGAGGGTGGCTGCCACTAGTTCTGTTCTTCGCAGGCATGCCTGGTTGAGGGATCAGAATTTAGCGGAGCATGTTAAGACAAGGATTTTGGATGCTCCTTTACAGTCTGATGTGTTGTTTGGTTCGCCTGTGGAAGCAGTTTTAAAGAAAATGGAGGACAAAGCTAAGTCTATGCAAACTGTTAAAGATTTTTGCAGGTGCAGCCACCGAAGTTTAGTAGAAATTGGCCTACTAAGGGATGGACATATCCTGCTTATGATTCCCAGTCTAGGGGTAGGTCTAGACGTGGTAGGGGCAGAGCTCAAGGTTCTTTTAGGCCTAGAACAGGAGTTCACCTGCTCAGACTTCTGGTGAGGGCAGGGGTCAGTCCTTTCGTAAACAGACCCAATGACCTGCCTTTTCAGCTGCCAGTAGATTCTCGTCTGGCAGCTCCTTTGGGAGGAAGACTGTCTCTTTTCAAAGAAAATTGGGATTTAATCACTCAAGACAGATGGGTGTTGGATATCATTCACCACGGTTACAGGTTTTATTTCCATACATTGCCCCTTTCAAAGGCATGCCAGACGTTCCTCCTCCACAAAGGAAAGAGGCTCACAAGCAAATTTCTCTGTTACTCCAAATAGGGGCCATTCAGCCAGTCCCTGTATCAGAAAGGGGCCTAGGATTTTATTCTCGCCTGTTCCTAGTACCAAAGAAGGGGAACACGTGGAGACCAATTTTGGATTTATCTATCCTCAACACTTATCTGGACATTCCAAAGTTCAAGATGTTGACGTTACAACAGCTTTTACCTCTGCTGGGCAAAGATCACTGGATGGTAACTTTAGATCTCAAGGAAGCTTACCTTCATGTGCCTATAAGACTAAGTTGCAGGAAGTATCTGCGTTTTCGAGCTGGAAATTCTCATTATCAGTTCTCTGCATTGCCCTTTGGTTTATCTACTGCGCCCAGAGTATTCACAAAGGTTCTGGCTCCAGTGATAGCTTACTTCAGGCTAAAAGGAATTCAAATCTATCCTTACTTGGACGACTGCCTGATTCTGGCTCAAGAAAAGGAAGACCTTCTACAGCATCTGGAATATGTTATAGCAGTGCTAAGATGCCTAGGGTATTCTGTGAACGAAATAAAGTCCAGTCTAGTACCCTCTCAAGACATGTGCTTTCTGGGTGTGAGACTGAATACAGCAGCCCAGATGGCCTTTTTAACCCCGGACAAACAAAAGAGTCTATCCCTTTACTTCCATCATCTATCTCATCAGTCCGTGCTGACTGCAAGGACAGTCCTTCAAGCATTAGGGTTCATGGCATCTTGTATTCTGGTGCTTCCCAATGCCAAACTGCATATGAGGAAGCTGCAATGGTATCTCAAAATGTATGGACACAGCACTGCCAGGATTTGGACACTGTCATTCAAATAATACCTTGCCTTCAAAAAGAATTTTTGTGGTGGGCTCAGGAATGTCACCTAAACAAGGGACTCTCTGTGACCCGGCCAGAGGCGAGTCAGATTTTAACGACAGATGCCTCGGACATTGCTTGGGGAGCTCATCTAAATGGAAAGTGGATACAAGACAAGTGGCCTGCCAGACTACAGCATCTACATATCAACATGAAGGAGATGTTAGCAGTCCAGTTTGCATTAATGGCTTTCAAGGAGTTACTTCTTCCAGGGCAGGTGTTGATTCTAACAGACAACACAACTGTCATGTGGTACATCAACAAACAAGGGGAACACATTCTTATCCTCTATGCAGGCAAGCAATGATTTTATGGGAGACTGCGCTCAGCTTGCAACTAACTCTTCAGGCAAGGTTTCTGCCGAGCACAGAACTCCTTAGCAGATGTGTTAAGCAGACAAATCATGGATCCCCACGAGTGGAAACTGGATCTTCATGTATTTCAGACATTGACAGTGTCATGGGGAACTCCAGACATAGATCTGTTCGCTTCTCCACTAAACCACCAGCTGCCAAAGTTTTGCACAAAGGGGTTTCATCACACAGCTTGGAAAGTGGATGCTCTTTCTTTCAGTTGGAAAAATCTTCATGTGTATGCCTTTCCACCTCTGCCTCTTCTTCCAAAGGTGCTCTTAAAGGTCAGACAAGACAAGCCAAGGATGATTTTAATAGCTCCAGATTGGCCTCGGCAACACTGGTACCCACTACTAAGGAGTCTGGTAAGGAAGCCTCCATGGCCTTTACCTTTGATTCCACATCTGTTATCTCAGAAGGACGGTCATCTGCTCAATGTCAAGCTTCACTCACTTCATCTAACAGCCTGGCATATTCTGTGTTGAAACACAGCAGGTCTCAACTTCCTCAACAAGTTTTAAATGTGATTATGGAAGCTAGAAGACCTAGTACAAGGAAAGTGTATGCAGAAAAATGGAAGAGGTTTTTATTTTGGAGTACAGCAAAGAATTTGGAGATTTCTGAGCCTAATTTGAATGTGGCTCTTCAATATCTTACTGAGTTATTGGACAAAGGTTTGTCCTTCTCTTCCATTAAGATTCATGCTGCAGCAATTTCAGCTCACTATGATTGTGACCCACCATTGTTTTCGCATCCTTTGTTCAAGCAGTTTCTTAGAGGGGCAAAGAATATAAGACCCCCACGAGAGCTCCTACTCCTGCTTGGGATCTCAATTTTGTGTTGGAAAAACTTACTCTACAACCTTTTGAGCCTGCGGCTACTGCTGAATTGAAATACTTGTCATGGAAGACTGCTTTTCTGTTGGCTATTACTTCTGCAAGAAGGGTGTCTGAGTTGCAGGCCCTTATGGCAGTAGAGCCCTTTTGATTTTCCATAAGGATAGGGTATCATTACGTACTAATCCTTCCTTTATGCCTAAGGTGGTTTCTAGTGTGGCTTTAAACCAAACTATTCATTTGCCTACTTTTTATGCAGACCCCCAAAATAAAGGGGAAAAGATTTTGCACACTTTAGATGTACATAGGCAATTGCGTTATTATTTAAGCAGGACTAAGGCTTTTAGGCAGTCTCAGCAGTTGTTTGTTTCTTTTGCTTTGAGTTCGCAGGGCAAGCCTGTGTCAAAACAAACTATTTCTAGATGGATTGGGTTTTGCATTGCATTTTGTTATTCCCATCATGGCAAGGAGATTCCAGCTGGGATTAGGCCTCATTCCACTAGGGCTACTGCCACTTCAACAGCATTTCTAAGGGGGGTGGCAACTAAGGATATTTTGGAGGCAGCTACTTGGAGTTCAGTGCATACTTTCTCTAAGCATTATCACCTTCCTCTCTACTCTAAGTCTAGGGCTGGTTTTGCCACAGCTATTTTGCAAGGCATGTTGTCAGCTCCTGCTTCTTTATGATTTGCCAGCCTCCCTTACCTCTGCTTTGGGATTCTACCCAATAGTTAGGACTGCAGCAATGTGGAATGAAGAACATAGTACAGTTTTGTACCTACCATAAATGTAGATGTTCGAGGATCCACATTGCTGCAGTCCAATTTACCCTCCCTCCTTCCCCTCTGTGTTTAGGGGTGGTTGTGTAGGTGAGGTTATATGCTGATATTTTTGTATATATATATTTTTGTATATATTTTTGTATATATTGTACATATTTCTGGTGCAGGTATATTGGGCCTTGTCTTTTTAGGGTCTTCTGACATCTGGGGCAAGAAAAGACTGAGGATATGACGTCGGTCATGCGCATTAGTACCCTGACGTACTGACGTCAGTCTAATGCGCCCTGACCGACGTCAGCCATATACTCTGGTATTCGGGCCGACTGGACAGCGGACTACCCAATAGTTAGGACTGCAGCAATGTGGATCCTCGAACATCTACATTTATGGTAGGTACAAAACTGTACTTTTCAGGGCTTTCTCAAAAAATACATAACTCATAACACAAAGCTTTCTTGGAGCCTTTTTCCTAGAGGAACTGTGTATATCAAAATAGCAGTAGCAGACCGGTTGATTTTTGTCTATCTATAGATAAGCTTGTGATTGTTTACGTCATTACCTGACCAATACTGTTAGGCAATAGTTGTTTCCTCTGCACAGTTTTTTTTTTTCTTTTTTGACACTTAATCAAATAAATAGTTTTTGTAATATTTTTTTTTCTTTTTTTGACAATCAAGTAAACTGTTTTTGTAATATAACTATATTAACATGCTTGTGCTTTACAGCAGTCACATTGTTTTTTTTTATTTGCTTATTTAATTTTCTTTACTGGGAGTTGTAGTAATGTTTTAACTATTGTGCCCTGCTTCAGACCAGTGCAGGAAATGGAGCCTCTAGGCTAGCCCACCTACTTGGTAAGCAGACATATAAATAAATAATAAAAAAAACTAATAAATAATCTGTAGCAGTTTCAGGAGTATGTTTCTATCAGCAAACATATTCTTAATAGTTGCAGAAGAATACATTAACTTAAAAGTGTTGCAGCATTTGATTTTTTAAGGTTATGCAATTATGTTTGTCTTTAAAATAACAGAATAAAAGAACATAATATTGTCTTTTAAGGTGAGAATTTTTATGGCCAAGTGAAATTTATTAGGATTGTAAACATAATATCCCTGCTTATAAAGGAGTTTCAAAATGTTGGGGGTTTTGAATTCTGGAAATTCGGAATTTTGGTGGTAATGATTTTTCTGTAGAGATTGTTCTTGAGTTGTTGTTCTTCTTCTTCTTCTTTCCGCTTTTTCCCTGTTAGGGGTCGCCACAGTGAATCACCTGTCCGCTTATGATTGGCAGTGGAGTTTTACGGTGTTGAGTTGCCAGCCAGGCGCCCAACCTTCCACAGAAGGCACACACATGCACACACTCATACCTAGGGCCAGTTTAGAGTATACAGTCCACCTACAGCATGTCTTTGTTATGTGGGAGGAAACCGGAGCACCTGGAGGAAACCCATGCGACCACAGAGAGGACACTTGAGTTGTTGCTTATCAAAATATCAATGGTTGGAATGTGTCTAAGATCCTTGATCAGGAAAGTATCTGGATTTTTTAGACCATTTTATATAATAACTTGCACCTTTACAACTGTGTTGAGCTTGAAGCAGATTCAGATTCCTTGCTGTACCCCTAAATTAGTCTCTTGCTTGGTTTCTTATCAAATCTTCGGTTACTGTACTTCCCTAAAAGAACAGTGTGTATACAAGTCGCTGCAGCAGCTAGCAGATTCCCTCTCTCTCTTGTAGAGAGTGGCCATCAACAACTCTGGCTTGTGAACACTCCTTTAGCTGTAAAAATGCTATTTTATTGCTCTTGTTTAATGAAGAAAGGAAGTCAGAGTTCCTACTCTCACTGTAGTGAGATAAAGACTTCCTGTAAGAAGCTGTGTGTGGCTGAAATGAGCTCCATAAATGCTAGAAGTTTGTATCTGTGAATCTGATAATCTGGGTATGAAGTAAAATGTAATAAATATTAAAATGTGGCTAATCTCCTGTTACAAGCATCAATCAAACTCCTTTAGAAGCATGCTGCAAAAAGCAGTTATTAAGTATGCAGTTCAGTGTATCTTTCTCCTTATCAGGGCACCCGTCAGCCAGTAAATAAATACTTTCATTTGAGGTTTTGATGCCTTTTTTCATCTTGTTATCCATAAGTGGAACCAGAACAAGCTGTTTTATAGCAGTTTACTGGATGCATCCTGGAGTAAATTGAAATACTGAGTCTCTCACTGTATGAAATAAGTTGCACCTGTCCTGCACTATATTATCTTGTTATATCCTAGTCTGAGTTCTGTTTGTTGTTTTATGGTTTGTTTCTGATTTACTCATTTCTGTAGCTTTCTCCAAGAGTCTCTGCTGAAAATACATCTGACCAGAACAGATACTTGGTCATAATAAATATAAATTTATAAATGTTATGCTAATTATACCCATTCTTCTTCTTCTTCTTTCGGCTTTTTCCCGGTTAGGGGTCACCACAGCGAATCACCTGTCCGCTTATGATTGGCAGTGGAGTTTTACGATGTTGAGTTGGCAGCTTGGAGCCCACCCTTCAACAGAAGACACGCACTCACGCCTAGAGCCAGTTTAGAGCGTCCAATCCACCTACAGCATGTCTTTGGGATGTGGGAGGAAACCGGAGCACCCGGAGGAAACCCACGCGACCACAGGGTGGACATGCAGAGTCTGATCAGAAGGCACCCCAGCCGATAATCGAACTGGAGAACCTCTTGCTGTGAGGCGGCAATGCTAACCGCTGCACCACCGCGGCCGTCCTATGCTAATTATACTCATTGAACTGTTCAAAGAAACCAGTCCATCCAAACGTTGAACTTTTAAGTTTCATGTTTTTTCTTTTTCTTAATTGTATTACCACTAAGTCAAAAATGGCTATTGATGTTGCTGCAATATGTCAGCCAAATACTTCACTATTTTTACATTGTGTTTTCTGAAAAATTTACGCGTGATGACTGCTTTATCTTTCACAGTTTGGAGGATGACAGCATGACTTGGAGAGTTTCTTTGAATATTATTTGAACCCTCTAGTGACCCTCAGCAGGGCATTCTATTTCTCCCAACCAGTCTTCATCTCAGCAGAAAGCATGCCTCTGTGCTACTAGACATAAAGGCTGAGGAAGAAGTGTGAGTGCCAGTCAGGCTAGCTGGAGTGCTCTTGTGCGTTTTGGCAGTTCTAGCTTCTCCATTTGTCTCATTGCCCAGTGACACTTACTGACTGCACTGACCTACAGGACCCAGACATTCCATCTGAAGACAAGGAGAAGAGGTGAAGCATTTATTTTAACAATATTGCCTATTGCAGACATTTCTGCAGGTGCTGACTTGCTGGTAGTGGAAATGTTGATGTGGTTACCTTTAAGGGCAGTTTCTAATAAGTGTTTCAAATGCCCAGCTGTCCAGAGTTTATACTGATAGATTTTTTTTTTTTGCTACACTTAAGGATACTAGTGACAGAATAAAGTGCCAGGCTTTTTACAAGAAATGTAAATTTCTAACTTTCCCTAAAGCTATTCTGCTATACATTAGAACAATATCAGTAATGTATGAGCTGCAAACAAATAGCATATTTTGCTGTCATTGAGGGTAAGGTGCCCAGGACTTCTGCTGCCATTGGTAGGCAGTAGCCTTGAGCTTGACTGATACCCATTTGCGCAGTGACAAGCATTCAGCACTGTGGATGTCCTTCATGGATGCATCTGCAGTCATAACAAATGGGTTGTCCTGTCGTCAGGCAGCCCTTCGGTCGGCCGGATTCCAAAGTCTGGGTCCGGCTTCGGCTGATGTCGCACTTCACCCGACGTCATCTCTGCTGGTCTTCGGGTATAAAGGCATCAGCTGACGCCATTTTCCTCAGTCTTTCTTGCCGTGGCCCAAGCAGAAGCTGTTCGCAAGTGCCGGTCGGTCAGATCCAGAGATTACTACTACCGAATACTACTTCAAGACTTCTAAAAGCTAAGTACCCCGTTGGGGACTCTTTCTTGCCTCAGCCGATGTCAGAAAAAGTCAATAACTGTTTAACTTGTGGGAAACAAATACCTCATAAAGATTTCCACTCTTATTGTCTGCCTTGCTTAGGCCCAGACCACGACATAGCAGCCTGTTCGGCCTGCGCTTCCTTCAACCGACGAACGCTAAGGCGTCGGTCGGAGTTTGCTGAACAGTTTTTCGGCTCAGACTTTGCTTACATTATGCCGTCGGATCCTCCGACTACCCAAATTGTTAAAAAACGCAAGGAAAAAGACCGACACTCGCGGTCCGCGGTTTCGGCCGAAACCACGGTTAAGCAAGCCGCGAGTGTCTCGGTTTCGGCCGAAACCGAGAAAACGGGTCAATCTTCAGCCGAATCCATGGCTACTACTGAGGCTCCTGCTACCTTACCTGAATCGGCCTCAGAAATTTTGCCCACAACTGTGGTTTCTAGTGAGTTATCAGACACCATCCCTTTGGATGTTTCTACCCCAGCACGTGGTGCTGCTAGACCCCCTGCAGCCATGTCTATCAAGGCCTTTGCCAGGGCTAAAGCAGCCAAATCTGCTAAGTCAGTGCCTGTTAAACCTCCCTCACACAGGCCCTCTTCTAGTTCACAAATGCTTACTCTGGCAGAAGATTTAATATCCTTAATTAGGGGATCCCAATCTCACCCAGACAGGGCCTCTCAGCCCCCAGAAAAGAGACCTAGGACAGAGCCCCCCGAGCCAGTGTCCTCTGATGATTCTGCGGATGACTCCGACATTACAGAACAGCCAGAGGATCCTTTTTCTACTTATGAAGACTCCGATGCTGAAGAATCCATTCCAGCTGCCTCTCCACCAGAGGAATTTTCCTTTGGGGAAACCTTACATGCCATGAGAGAACAATTTCAATGGCAGGGACAAGATTTCTCAGATTCAAGAAAAAGGCTTAGGACTTTTCTGCATTTACCACAACATAGGCCCTTAGCCATACCTCCTGTTTTGCCTGTTGTGGATGATGCATTTAATGATGTCTGCACTGCTCCTGATTCTCTACCTCCAACCCCTGCCAAACCTGATAGATTTTACAGGGTTCCAGACACTCATCACCACCTATACAAGGCCCCACTGGCAGACCCCGAAACTATTTCCCAGGGGCCTAAGGCAGTAGCCTCGACCACAGCAAAAAACCCTATCCCTTCAGAAAGGGAATCCAGGTCCTTGGACAGATGGGGGAAAAAAGTTTACACCTCTGCTACTCTCTCAGCTAGAGCTTTAAACTGTCAGTTTCACATGATCCAATACCAAGAGTTTATGCTTGATCAGTTAACTAAAAAAGTATCCTCTGATGAATCTATAGATAAGAAATATGTATTAGAAATGGTGAATAACATACAACAGGTTAGTAACCATTCCTTAAAATGTGGCTATGATGCACTGGAGGCTTCATTTAGATCAGCCATGACTGGCACAGTGATAAGAAGACATGCATGGTTGAAAGAGCAGGTCTTACGGATCATGTTAAAGCTAAGCTATTAGATGCTCCTATGGATAAGGCCAGTTTATTTGGTACACCTGCCCAGCAGGTAATGAAGAAAATGGAAGAAAAGGCAAAATCTGTACAAACAGTTAAAGATTTCTTACAGGTTCAGCCCCCAAGGTTTAGCAGGAACTGGCCTGCCAAAAATTGGTCCTTTCCTGACTCCACAAGATCCCAAAGGGGCAGGAATAGACGCTCCAGAGGCAGAAATCAATCCAGAGGAGGTGTCTACAGAGGACGACAGTGGCAAGGTAATAACAGAGGCACAGACACAACCACTACCACTGCAACAGGACAATCACAGTGACTTGGCTCTAACTCCGCCTACCAGGGAGCAAATAGTAGCACCATTAGGCGGAAAATTAGCCTTATTTTCGAAAAATTGGCACTATATCACAAAAGACAAGTGGATTTTGCAAACCATAGACCAAGGCTACCGGTTCCACTTCCACACCTTACCAGTAAAAAGAGGAATGCCAAACCTGCCTCCAAATCAAAAAATAGAAGCTCTACAGCAGATAACAGAATTAACAAAGATGAGAGCTGTGGAAAGAGTACCAATAACAGAACAGGGCAAAGGATTCTATTCCAGACTCTTCCTAGTACCAAGAAAAGAAAAAAGTTGGAGACCTATTCTCGACCTGTCCACCTTAAACACATATATCATTGTCCCAAAATTCAAAATGCTGACCCTACAGCAACTTCTTCCCATGCTGGGCAAGGAGTGTTGGCTGGTAACTCTAGATCTCAAGGAGGCATACCTGCACGTCCCCATTCGACCAAATTGCAGAAGATACCTCAGATTTCTTGCAGGATCAGAGCATTATCAATTCTCAGCATTGCCCTTTGGTTTATCTACTGTGCCCAGAGTATTCACAAAATGCCTGGCATCAGTAATCGCTCACTGCAGACTACAGGGGATCCAAATTTATCCATACCTGGACGACTGCCTGCTACAAGCGGACAACAAAAGCAAGCTGACAACAGATTTACAAAGGGTCATTTACTTGCTACAAGCCCTGGGATACACAGTCAATTTACAAAAATCAAGGCTGATACCATCCCAAACAAGAACATTCTTGGGCGCGGAATTGGACACAGTAAAACAAATGGCATTCCTAACTGCAGAAAAACAAAAGAACTCCCTCTTTACTTCTTGGCATTAACAAAACAGAACAAACTAACAGCAAGAAAAGTTCTGCAGGCCTTGGGCTTCATGGCATCATGCATAATCTTGGTCCCACATGCCAGACTGCATATGAGAAAACTACAGTGGTACCTAAAGAATTTATGGTCTCAACACAGGCACAGCTTAGAAACAGAAATACCACTAATCCCATGCCTAAAACAGGAGTTCCTATGGTGGGCTCAAGCATGCCAGTCAAACCCAGGCCTACCCTTCCACAACTTTCGAACAAGCCAAACCATCACAACAGACGCCTCAGACCTAGGATGGGGGGCGCACATGCTGGACAAATGCGTACAAGGATTGTGGACTCAGGACCAGCTGCACCTGCACATAAACCAAAAAGAAATGCTGGCAGTAAAACTGGCAATCCAAAAATTCAGACCATTCCTCAAAGAAGGCCATTTGATGATAAGGACAGACAACACCACAGTCATGTGGTACATCAACAAACAGGGAGGCACTCATTCATACCCCCTATGCAGAATGACTTTGGACCTTTGGAATCTGGCACTCAGCTACAACATCCAGTTACAGGCAATATTTGTACCGGGAAAAGAGAACACCCTAGCAGACATGTTAAGCAGAACCACCTCGGATGCTCACGAATGGAGGCTACACCCGGACATCTTCAAGACCATCACAAAGAAATGGGGAATGCCACAAGTAGATCTATTCGCTTCCCCTCTCAATCACCAGCTCAAAAAATTCTGCACAAGGACATTCCACCCACTTGCATGGAAGGTGGATTCGCTCTCCTTCAGCTGGAAAGGTCTGACAGCATATGCATTTCCACCTCTTCCCTTGATACACAAGGTATTACTGAAAATCAAAGAGGAACGTCCAAGGATAATCCTGATAGCTCCGAACTGGCCAAGACAACACTGGTACCCATTGCTGAGGAGCATGTCTCAGGAGAAAATGTGGTCAATACCCTGATGCCTTTGATGTTAACTCAGAACAACTACAGCATCATGCATCCAAACCTAAAAACTTTGCAACTGACTGCCTGGAACATCACATAGCAGCAACTAATCCAGATCTTTCCCAAAGGGTTAAAGACATTATCCTTGAAGCCCGCAGACCTTCAACAAGAAGGAACTATGCAGGAAAATGGAAAAGGTTTGTCATTTGGAGTGCTAAAAGAGGAAAAGATGTGTCGAATATAGATATTGCTAACATTCTGGAGTATTTGGCAGAGCTTCTACATACAGGCCTGTCCTACTCCTCCATCAAGATACATGCATCAGCTATTTCAGCAGAATACAGCTTTGATCCTCCTGTCTTTTCACATCCTCTACTCAGGCAGTTCCTCAGAGGGATCAAGAATGTAAAACCTCCTAGGAAACCACCATCACCAGCATGGGACTTTGTGCTAGAAAAGTTTGAACCAGCAGCAACGGCAGATCTACAGCACCTGTCATGGAAAACTGCTTTCCTACTGGCAATTACCTCAGCAAGGAGGGTTTCTGAACTACAGGCCTTAATGGCAGTACAACCCTTCCTAATCTTCCATCAAGATAGGGTGTCCATGAGAACTAATCCTACATTTATGCCTAAGGTGGTATCCAGAGTGTCTTTAAACCAGGCAATCCACCTACCTACCTTCTTCCCCAATCCACAAAACAGAGGGGAAAGAATGCTGCATACCTTGGATGTACATAGACAGCTACGCTACTACCTGGACAGAACCAAAAGTAACAGAAAACTGACCAGCTTTTTGTAGCCTATGCAACAGGAAGGGAAGGAAAAGCAATTTCCAAACAGACAATCTCCAAATGGATAGGAAATTGCATAAGATTCTGTTACTCCTACCATGGAAAACCAATTCCACAGAACATAAGGCCTCATTCTACAAGGGCTACAGCCACTACCACAGCTTTCTTACGAGGAGTGGCAACCAAGGACATTATTGAGGCGGCTACTTGGACCTCCGTGCATACATTTGCCAAGCATTATAATTTACCTCTGTATTCTAGATCCCGAGCAGGGTTTGCCACTGCTGTACTGCAAGGGATCCTAACCACACCATAATTTTTTCTTCCTCCTCCCCTAGTTGGCTATGGTATTCTACCCATTTGTTATGACTGCAGATGCATCCATGAAGGACATAGTACAGTTTTGTACCTACCATAAATGTAGATGTCCGAACTGGATAGCATCTGCAGTCAGGATTACCCTCCCTCCTTCCCCTCTGTGGTACTCCTAGCCCTCCAAATAGCTAGCTGGGGGGGGGGGGGAGTCTCTTATGGTGTATTTGTTTGTATATATGTACATACATGCTTATTTTTTGTGTTTGCCTTCTATCTTTTTGGAAACATTGGCATTTATCCAAAATTTAGCCTTCCAAGAGGGCAACTGTCATCTGGGGCAAGAAACACTGAGGAAAATGGCGTCGGCTGATGCCTTTATACCCGAAGACCAGCAGAGATGACGTCGGGTGAAGTGCGACATCAGCCAAAGCCGGACCCAGACTTTGGAATCCGGCCGACCGAAGGGCTGCCTGACGACAGGACAACCCATTTGTTATGACTGCAGATGCTATCCAGTTCGGACATCTACATTTATGGTAGGTACAAAACTGTACTTTTTATACCTTTCTGCCCACAGTTTTGATCCACGTTCCCACACCACAGAAGGCACAACAGAAAGGAGCTTTTCTTCCTTAATACTTTTCTCCTTTCCTGTTTTGGTGGGTGACAGGGCTTTATATGTTTGATGCTTGTGGACATGTCACTTATTCAGAGTGAGCAGCCATTATGCACAGTTTTATGGTGTAGAGGGATAAACCCAGTTAACAATATAGATGGTCCAAATTTCAATAGTGGCTAGGATGTGGGAGGACTCATTTGCAGGAGAATGGTAGAGTGTGGCCCATGCTAGCTCACACATCTGGGTGGGGAGGATAGTGATTTCAGTCTGCCACCAGCAAGGTAGCAGACTGGAACATGGAACAATATGCAATATGGGTATGGTTCTCCCAAGCCAGTCATGGAAACCATCATACAGTATGTATGGAGGTATACATATGCATGGGGGAAGCATAGGAACCCTTCCAGTAATAGGTTTAGAGCTATTAGAAATGCCCTGTTAGCCAACATTGGTAAGTAAACATGAGGGCACAAACAGCCACCAGGGTTATCTGCATTATGGTTCTCTGGTTCTCCCTAAGCTACATGCTGTAAATGCCCAGTATATAGGGGGTCTATATCACATCATCAAACTTATATAAGTTCGAAAGATGTAATATCGAACCCAAAAGTCTGAAACCACACAATAACGAACACACAGAACAGCGACATAAACCTTAAACTAAAACTAAAGTGGTGGGCTTCGCCCCCCCCCCCACACACACACACCCTCCCTACTTAAGTATACAAACTCCAAGATCTCACCACATTGGAGGAAATAGCAAAGCCCCACCAATGTTTTTCCCTGGGGAAGAAATTGATGTGCCATAGCTTTGCTATTTTTGCGTTTCAGACTTTTGGGATCGATATTACATTGTTCGAATTTATACAAGTTTGACGATGTGATATAGACCCGTATATAGGATCAAATGAACTCATGATTGATGGGAAAGGCCTTGAAAATTGGTATGCAAAAGGAAAAATAAATGGTAAACCAAGAGAGTCACTTCCTTGCCAGAGAATAGTAGCCGCTATCACACATTATTGGTCAGTATCCCCTTACATAAGACATCTTGCTTACTGATAGCTTTGATAATATTTATAATTTTGATTTTTTTTAAGTTTATGACAGTTGTCATTTCCATCTCTATTATTAATTTTAGATCTCCAGAAACATTACAGTCACTGCAGTAAATTGGGTCTAGGCCTTGAAGTGCCGGATGAATGGCAACTCAAGACTTGTTCCTTAAATGCAGCTCACTTTTTCAATAAAAATGCAACATCTTAATCTGAAAAAAAAAAAAATGGAAAAAAAAGGCAACTTAAAACTTGAGGAATGCAACTGTGGTATTTTTTTTTAAGGGATAGATTTGTGCAGCCCTTGGACTTATAGGTTCACTTATTGGGACCTTTGGTATGAAAAGGGTAAGAGAAAAAAATGACACAAGAAAGGCTAGTGTTTTTTTTTTTTTTTTTTTTTGAGGAAATAATCTCTTGAATCTCTGTGGGCAACATAGTGGCTCAGTGGTAAGGTTTTGGTTCACAGCAGTACTTAAAATGAATGTTTGTGTGTAGTCTGCATTTTCTCCCTATATATGTGTGGGCTGTCTTCAAGTACTTTAGTTTCCTCTCGCTTTCTAAAAACTGTACAGACACACATACACGCACACACACGCACACACACAAACATGATATATTTTTTTGCCCACATAGCCCAGGTTTTATTTAGTTTTATTTATTTTGAGTTTTTTAACCAGTGTAGAACACTGATCTCATTGGACCTATTTCAGTCTAAGCCTGGCCTAAACACAGTAGATAAATGACATTATATACAAAGTGAAAGACAAAATGCATTATATAGCTGTATAATATACAACGTGCATATCAGAGTTGCCTTGAGCATATAAATACCAGAAGTATCAGCAAACAAAATCAACTGGAACCATGATTGATCTTAACAAATGCTGGTTTATTGAAGGTTACTGCTACTGATACTTTTGGATTAAATTTAAAGAACTGGGCTTATCACCACACTAATACTGACTATTTTCACCTTGAATATATAAATACAATAGATACATGACAGTATATACAAATTGACTGACAAAACACAATATATACATGCATTATATACCGAATGGATATCTGAGCTGGCATGTTCAAAGAATCACAGTGAATAGTAGAGTCAGATCAAGCTATGTAGAGAGAAGTAAGATAGGAAGAGGGTTATGTTATATGACCAGAGAGACAGCAGTTGCATTTTCCCATAGTTTTGTAATCTGCTTTTAGTTTTGATCAGAAAATGGGATAAGAGGAATGATCTTTAAGAACAGAAAGTAGCGATTCCCACAGTTTAAGTCAATGGACTAAGAAAGCATGGTCTGTGCATTGAAGCCTAGTTTGGAGGAAAGGAACTGAGTGGTTAAGATTTCTAAGGCTATGTGTTGATGCATCTTTGAATAATCTGTGAGCAAGTAGGGGGGTCTTATTCTTTTTTTTTAGCACCTTTAATAAATTATTACTTAAGACATAGACAAACATATCAATAGAAGAAACATACCATATTATCATTTTTTTGTATTTACATACATTATAAGTAACATATTTTTTCTTTCTTGATAAGTATCATCAGTCTAGCATTACATAAATTGCAAAATTCCAACCTTTCCTTAAACCTCATGCTTCTCCCTTCTTCTCCTGAACATAATTGTGCATGAATTGTTCACACAATTTCCATTTATTTCTATGTAATTTTCTCCTTCTCTTTTTTTAAGATCACTCTTCAAGTTCTTTAATTTCTTTTATAATATTCAATACTTCAAATGCAGTTGGTTTAGATTTTGATTTTCATCTTCTGTTAATTGCTTTTTTGGCAGCCAACAGAATTAAACTTAATAAGGCCTAGGTCTAAGCAATTCAGATCCTTTGTCCCAGCTCAAAAGAATCATTTGCTTAGTTATAGCCATTTGCTCACCCAGTATGATTGCCAGAGTATGTTGCATGGAATATTTAAAATCTGCCAACTTATTACACTCCCAAAACATATGTTCCCAGTTGTCTTTTTCTGACCCAGCACACAGTTTAACATTTGCTATCTACCTGAGGGAAAATTATTTGAAATCTGCTTGGGGTATAAAAATACCTATGCAAATACTTCCAAGCAAAGATCCTAAATCTTCTGGTCTTTATTGCATACTTGGGAACCATACATGTGTTCTCCCATTGTTTTATTGTAAATTGCTTTTCCATTCTCTGTTCCCAGTCTTTTCTACTCTTCTCTGATTGATTCTTAAAGTTATCATGCAATATTTTATATGTCCTACTAATTATCCATTTTTTAACAACAGCTTCAGTTTTAAATTCAATTAAAAACTCTACCGAAACAGATCTTTAGCTTTAGATTCCCCTATCCCTTTCCCTTTGCCTATATTCTCATATCAATCCCTGGTAGGGAAGATGGTATCTGTCCTGCAGTCCATACTTTTCTATTACCTTTTCCTGTTTAGTTGTTTGCTGTCAGTACCTTGGTTCCTTTGTCAGTTCTCTCCACTAAATTCCAGCACTCTCTTGCGTACTTTATGTACCACTTCTTGTAGTCATCCATATCAGCAAACTCTCCTTTCTCCATTCTCATGTTGACTTAGTTTTTAGAAGACTTTCTATTTCTACTTCTTTATGAGTGTAGTATTTTGTATGGTTCTCTTTAAAAATCTACATCCAAAATCCACTCTTTTCCTTGAACTTTCCACCAGCTTCAACATTATCAATTTCCAGTTTGACTAATAAACTTCCACTTGTGTTATGTATAAGATCCTTCACTGTGTAGCTCTAAAATATTCCTTCAAATCAGGTAGTCATAAACAACCTTTCCTTATTTTCTGTTTTGCACTGTACATCTGTGGCTCTACTTTTTCTATGAGATTCCCCTTATTTGGCAATACTTTAACATTTGTCATCCCCTCTGAGTAATGTCTATTATTTCCTAACCATATCTCTTTCTCTTCTGTTTCTACCCTATTTTAAATTCCATTTTCAATTTATCCCACACTCTAGCTATAACGTCTGAAGATTATTTCCAATACCCATTCCTTAAATTCCTCCCTTTTTAACAGTTAAGTGGAAAAATGTCAGTGCCTCATTTTTATTTCATTACACTAGATTTTTATCTTTGTTTTCATTGGTGCATGATCTGAAATAGTTATTGGATGCATGTTGAAGCTTTCAATTAAATACATATGTTCAAGTGAAATATAATTTCTCTTTAATCTAGGCACATTATTATACCGTGGTGAATAATATTTAGATTCTGTCAGAGTTCCTGCTACTGAATTCACATATTCCATGACAAATATTTTCATAAATCTCTCTAGAAATCTACCCTGTTTTGTTATATTTTCACTTCTAAGTCCCACCTATAAGTAATAGCTCCTGCCTAAACCTGATTATTTTTTTTTTCAAAATTGTCTTAAGGTCCATAGTAGCAGTTTTGGGTGTAATATAAATACGTTCCATCGTAATTATCATCCTTTACCGATAACCCCTTACTACCACAAAGCTTCCATTATTGTCTTTCTCCCCTCTTCTGTTATGATTGGAGACTGTCTGGCAATTACTATATTTGCTTCCTTTTTCCATTGTCCCTAATATTCTGCTGAATGTCCATCTTGAAATCTTTTCTTTGTCAAGTTTGCTTGCTCATTTATTTCCAAGTGTGCAGCATTGCTATTTGCACTCTGCATTTCTTAATATAATTCAGTTTTTTTTTCCTTTTCGTCTATACCTGTAAGGCCATTTACATTTTAAGATGATATGGATATTGTAACCATTATGATAAAAGTGTTCCCACCTACTAACATATCAGTGTTTTGAATGTTTTTTAAGCAGACACTAATATTTGTCAGGCTGATCTTTTATACAATTGATTCTTCTCCTCTCCATTTGAACTTGAGTCACATTTTTCAAGATTTTTTTTTTTAATGAAAACTGTCAAAAAAAAACTAAATGCATTTTTAAAACACCACATCCCCCATTAACTTAGGACAAACACAAAATTATGTACATCTTCAAAAAATGAAGTCGAACTCTTCAAATAAGAAAAAATTTCCAAAATTGACAACTTTAACCACAGGCATTACCGAACCTTAAATTAAGGATACCTACATTAATGTGTATGCTACAGCCTGTGTTCCCACTTACACCGATTGCTGCCTGTTCTTTTCTTATCTCTGTTCCCCTTCCAGATGTGGAAAACAGCTTGTGCACTTAGAGGAAACATTAACTTTTTAGAAAGAGTGTGCTATTTTTAAATTAAACTGTACACTGTTCTATTAAATGCATTAAATTATTAAGGCTGCTAGAGTGGCTGCTATCTCTTATTGACTTCCCATGTTTTAAACTTTATTTTTCACTGTACTGCTTACCATTGTACCTATCATTTTTGCATTTCCTTCAGCAAAGAATGTTCAGAACTGTCAAGCTCAATTGCTTGAACCCGCAGAATCAAAGTAGCCAGCAACGAATCTTTGTAAATTTCACTCAGAACAGAGTGGAAAACTGCCTTCAGCTGCAGGCTTCATGATTCCCACTGAACATTTGCTAATGGGAAAAAAAGTTAATATGTTTGCAGATGTCAGAAACTTGTCATTTGCCATGTCTGTCATGATTTTGTCTTATTTTGCCAACCTACTTCTTTACAAAAGAGAACAGTTGCTTATAGCTGATGCCAAAAGCATTAATTTAGACATTTACCCTAGTAGAAGTAAGAGGAAATATCTTAATTCTACATGTAATATAATCATTGGACTTTTGCACACCACCTTAGCAGATCACAGCATGTTAACATTGCATTTGGTCTTGTCCACCCTTTCTTTTCTTGTTATACTGTAAATCCTATATTTAAAGTACTTGCTTACTGTATTGTCTTTCATATATGCAACAGTCACTGAAGAGACTCTCTCCAACATCCCTCACATTTAAAATATGTGGACTACACAATACACAAAACTGCTTTATTACATAATGTGCAGTTTATATCATGAAATGTTTATGCAAATACTTGTAATAACAAAAATAATTTTGCTTGCAGTTACTTTTTCCCCTTTTAGTGACATAATGACATAAGGTGGTATATGTGCTTTACAGCCCACCCACAAGATTAACAAAGTCAACAAATATCCAGTCTTTCTCAGTCACTTTTTCTTGAATGATATTTTATAGCCTCCCATTTACTCACTAATTTCAGTGTTGCTGGTCTTCTTCCTGTTCATCTCCATCTCCCAAAACTAGACTCTGGTTCAACTCCAAGGTAAGCCTGATGCGTCTAGTCAACTCTTGTGTTTTTTTTTTTCTCTCTATCATGCATTTTCCTTTAGAAATAGAACCTTGGAGGGTACACAATAAAGCTAAGCGACAGCCGGGTTTACGAAATTTATTAAAAGTATTCACTCCACTGAAAAATGAATAAACACATTAACGCTCAACAACACAAATATGTTTTCATTTTGAAACTTCCTCAGATGTCATGGACATGTTTGTTCATTGTGATGACAAGGTTTAGATCCCTGGAGCTTGTGGCTCTGTGAGGGATTGGGATTTCTTTTAGTGCAGCATGTCCAATAACTCAAGGTTTGACATTGCCTTGTATGTTAAGCAGAGATCGCCTCTGAGTAAATGATATGCCACAGAGTATAGCTGGAGTTTTCAGAGGAATGAGAAGCAGATTCCCTGTTTACTGGCTCACTTTTTATTGGATAAACTTTATTTGCTATTTAGCCTGTTGTGCATCATAAAAATGTCTTTGATCCTGCAGAAAGAAATATTCTATGGACAGTGGGATATATCACCTTGCATCTCACATCTGCCTCTCGACGTTCCCTGATTGCTAGGATAAATTTGGTTCCCTTCTGTGTGGTGTACAGTCAATAATCATTTTCCACAAATACTCTGCTGTCTCCAGTGTTTAATACTTTTCCATTCTGTCTCAGTTTTGTCAGGCTCAACTCTTTCTACAAGTATTATTGCATCTTTACTAACACAGGTATTGGCTGTTTTCTTATATACTGGTTTGGAACAAACACTCTGTGCCCCTTCAATTAACAAATCCTGCTATGGAACACCAGCCCATTTGCTTATTGTGCTTTCATAAAATTAATACCGTCTGTTCCAGTTTTTCATGTTTTCTCTGTTCCTTCCAGTTTTTCAGGTTTTCTCTATGTTTCATCTTCTAACTCAACCACTTTTTAAACAGCTTTTCTTGCGAAGTTCCAGTCTTTTTGTCATTCCAGCCTCTGATTTTTGCAGTTTTATCAATTCATGTGTATATGTAGTTAAACCTTTTTCTGTTTTTCCCAGCCTTTTCATTTGAGTTGATAAACTCCTTCAATGTTTTATTTTAATCATCTTTGAGTACATTTGATTTATTTTCCCTAAATTACTGGAAGTCATCCCTTGTACCAAAGCTGAAGCTTGAACTGCTTTTTGCTGAAGAGTTGCAAGATATTTCCCAGCCAGTGTTTCCTCTTCACCTTTTCTTTTTGATTTTCTTTCAAGTTCTCTAAATTTAGGCAGTGTACTAACTAATCTGTAACTGAATTTACTCAAGCTGAGAATATCAGTGGTTCTTATTTCTCAGGTTTTTTTTTCCACTGGTAGAGCTGAAATTAAGCTTTTGATCCATGCGCAGCCTTATTGTAAGTGGCAGGAGTCTTAATTGTGGCAAGTTTAAGCAGGTGAAAGGCAAGTAGAAAGTTAGAATGTTATTTAATGGTTTTACAGTGGTGTTTTTTTCCCGTTTGGGAACAAGTGATGAATTTGAAAATGGCATTCGAGATGGTTTGAATGGAGGGCACATTTTTTAGAAGCTGCAGTGATCAGAAAAGTTCTTGACTGAAAAGAGTCTATGTAACAGACTTATCCATTTAGCAAATGCTAAATAAATAAATCGCTGTCACTATTGATTTATGTCTTAAAGATGGTGTCAGTCTGATTTAGTTCAGTTTCATGACCAGGAACCCCCTGAAGTTAGTAAGGAGAATCCCCTTTGTGTATCTTTTGAATTTGGAGATAGGGGACTGAAAAGAAATTTGAGGATGTTGGAGGCTTTCTTGAAATATATGGCTGCTGAGGATTAAAGAGGGTAAGTGCAAAGTTTTTTGCTAGGCAATCAATGAATAGTGTATGTAGAGTGCACATTGGACAAGATTTTTTTGTGAGGTGTAACGATAGGATTTTTTTTCTGGTTGCTAGCATATATAATCAAGAATAATATGAAATTGTAGAAAAGTAGTGGGTTTTACTAAAAGGGGGCTTTGATTTCAGGGGTAGAGCACTATTTGGTTTTCATTTGGCTTACCATATGCAGTTCTAGATGACGTATAGGGTTAAGAAAGTCAAACTGGTATAAAGAGGTACAGAAGATGGTAATGCTTATATGGATACAACTGTGTCAGTTATATAGACAGAAGTTATCTAGGGTTATTTTAATTTGAATCTGTGAAAAAGTAGGGGATACAATATGTATACATTCTTTAAAGTAATGTAGCTAAAAAGTAAAACTGGAGGAGGGCACAGATTTTAAAACAAAGGATCCATTTTCAGGCTGGATATGAGGCAATATTTCTTTACTGAAAGTGGACTAGATAGGTGCAGTGAACCCCCTGAGTAGATGGTGAGGTGTAAAAGAGTGGGTTCATAAGAGAGTGGACAAGATGTAAAGCAATATTTAAGGTAAAGATGGTTTGAGGAAAATGAAGCTGTAGAACACTACATGTAGCACTGAGGCTGGGTTGAGGAATCATCTATAAAGTCTTCTGCCAGCAATAATACGTTTATATGTATTTACGCATACGTGTATACATGTGTATTTATGTATTCCTGCGGCTGTGTGCATGCATCATGCATATATATATATGCTTGTGAGTTAGGCTGTACATTTGCAGTTTTGTGGAGCGCCTGTAAAATTCACTTCTACTCTTCCGCTGCCACTGCATTATGTCTGTATCCACATCACTGTCTTTTAGAAGACCAAGTTATTTAATTTGCTTTAAGATGCTATACTTTTAATGTCTTCAACATCAGCTTGGCAGTAACACTGGCAGTGTGCCATTGATAGAAAACGTAATATGCCATATAAAAGGCTGACACCTTTGCTTTTGTTTTCAATGTTTCCTTTTGCCAGTAGTTAGAATTGCAGTTAACATTTATTTCCAGTGATAAGAACTGTCGGAATAAATGCTGTTATTGATTTTCCAGTCTGATGTGCTATTTTGCTACAGATCAACTGGTTATCAGTTGCCTAACAGTACAGTACGTGGAGAGATCAAGAAGGCAGACATCTCTCACACTGCCCTTATCACATCTCTTGAAATTATTGTGCTGCACTGCCCTGACAATTATGGGAGTATTTAATTTTCTGTTTTTCTAATAAGGAACATTTTTTTTCTACTAATGATGAGAAAGCAGTGCTGCTTGGCCCAGTTTTATTCTTTATTACTTAAGACTGGTCAGAGAAGGAAGATGAAGCTGAATTTAGAGTGGGAGTGAGGTAAATTATGGTCACAAGTGTATAAGGCAAGCAGCATTTCTGGCGACTGGATTTGGGAATGGGAGAAAAAGATATGCAGATTGAAATGGCATAGGATAATTAATTGTCCCATTAAATGTTTATCTGTCATACCCTGTGCTCGTGTAGCCACTGGAGCACAAATAAAGAATGAACATCTGCTAGTGCTAAGTGTTCTTCACACTAAATGTGATCTGCAAAACAGAGATTAAAGATGTGGGGAAACTGAAACAATGTAAAATCAGAAAAAGCACAGTAGTACTTGACTGCATTTGTTGCACAGTTTTGCTATGCTAGTGGTGAAAGGAACGGGGTAGGACAGCCACTTGACAAAAAAAAAAAAAGTCTAGCTGTTCTCTGTAAGTAGATTTCTTGCATTCACCTTAACTTACGGTGGAACAGCTACATGGAAGCATCCAAAATTGTGAGCCTGCTTTGTAAAATGAAAATCAAGTCTTGATAGTTCAGTAGTTAGACCGTTAATCCACATTTTAACTTTATGACATATTATTCATAAAGGAATACTAGAGAAGATATTTAGGTAGGGCCGCGGTGGTGCAGCGGTTAGTGTTGTCGCCTCACAGCAAGAGGTTCTCCTGTTGGATTCTCGGCTGGAGTGCATTCTGTGTGGAGTCTGCATGTCCTCCCCGCAGTCGAGTGACATTAAAGACATGCAGGTTGGTGTAAGCGTGAATGAGTGTGCCTTCATTGAGGGTTGGGCATCAGGCTGGCAACTCAGCACTGTAAAAATCCACTGCCAATTATTAGCAGGCCGGAGTTCTGCTGTGGTGACCCCTAACTGGGAAAAGCTGAAAGACATTACTAGTGAAGATATTTAGGTTTGCCTTGGAAAGTGATTTTGTACAGAAATGCAAAATAGATTTGTATGTTCATAGGTTTAGTGAGCAAGCTCAAGGCCTACTGGGCATTATGGAGTTTAATGCCCAAATTTCATGCTGGGAGTTATGGGTACTAATACAGCCATCCATTTCCTTCAAGAAGGTGTGACCTTATTGGGTGAGTTTAATTGAGAAAGGGAACTTTATGCCATTCAAGTGGGATATTTGAGAAACAAAGTTGCCATGTTTCAGAGCAAGTATTATCTCAACTTTTACTGAGGCAGAGTGTCTTACTATGTTTGTGTCATCAGTGGGATATTCTATGCCAAGGGTTTGAAATCATAAGGAGACCTATAGTACTCTACATGTCAGGTACAGGTCTCCTTTAAGAAGGTAAGAACATACTGAGAAGACAGAGAGCTGCTTTAGCCTTTGGCTGCAAGACAAGCATTGAAACACTTCAGTTTTGTTTGTGAATAATCTTTGTACCTTCTTCAGCTGCACCAGATGGTATGTGATTAAGTTAAAAATGATGAAATATTCTATAAATGGTTTGAAAATACTTTTATACAGGAGGACGGTTAATGTTTCCCCACATCTTTAATCTGTTTCACAGATCACATTTAGTGTAAAGAACACTTAGCAACTGTATGCCTATGAAATGTAAGATAATCGTTTATAGGAACTCTAAGGTCTTTTTCTTCTTTTGCCATCTTTTAGTTGTTGCCTCCCTTGCAGATTGGGCAATACAGTAGCTTTCTTCCAGATATCAGGGATGCAGCCATTTTAATCTAATTTTTAAAAGTGCATGCAAGAGTGTATACTGTGCAATTTTGTCTGTGTCCTTTTTCCCCCTCTTTTCCTACTGACCATCAGCCCTCATTCTGCTGGTCTTAAGCCCATTCATTCCCAGCATGATTTGCAGAGTTGATATTAGGGGTCATCATCCAAGCAGCCACTGAGATGTTTGTGCCCTTTTCCACATCTGCTATTTCAGGCTTTGGGAGTATTTTTTTAGGTCCTATCCATGCCATTGTGAGCATGTGCACCTTGGCAAAGGATTGCTTTGCCCTACACTTACGTGCATCTGTTCTGACCCACACACACATAATGAGGGTTACCATTATCAGCTTGGTCATGCCTTGCCAATGTTCCCAATCATGGCTTCATCTTTGGCACCTCTAAGCTTCCAGTAGCTTGTGGTGAGTAGCTGACTAATATCATTTACCCTGAGTGCCCCAGGCACCTAGCTCTGGTGGTATATGTCTTAGTGCTTTACCCCTCTGTACCATGCAGCCAGGCTTCTAAGTTGTTTTTGATTGCATAGCTTAGGGTCCCTGATATCATCTGGTTCAGTGTGACTAGTACTTCTACCTTACTGAGGAAATGGCTGATCATGTTCAATGTCATTTTGTGTAGGATCATGTTGCAGCTAAGAAGAGCGGATGATGTTCTTCCTTTACATCTGAAATGTATTCCATATTGGTATTCTAGTGTAGTTAACTGTTATTTGGTACTGATATGGTGGTGACATTTTGTTCTCGAAACACTACATTTGTGTTTTTTCCCCTTCTTTTTTATTTGGACATGGGTAGCGGGCCTTGTAGTTGTCTACCATTGTAATGACAAGTTTCACCTCAAATTTTCTTCAGGCTTTTCTTTTATTGACTAGGGATGAAGCTTACCTTTGGCTTGTTGCATTTCATTGGTTTAGGTGAAGTTTAAAGGTTTTGTGCACACTTTTCTTTTGGTATGATATGTTGATTTTTGTAACTGCAGGAATTAGGTTTATTGTAGATCTCGTTGTGGACTAGAAAAGCCAGATTTAAAAAAAGGCCCACTGCTTTGCTATCCAGCCCACATACCTACATGCAAACTCTCCTCAAAAATTATATTTGTAAGCATGTAAAAATAAAGATGAAAAGGTCACAGTATTGAGAAGGAGGTATGTGAACTACAAAGGGGGGGGGGGGTATCATTCCATCAGCTACCATGTGGTCTGTAATGCAACAGGTTGTCATTTTCAATGTGTGTGCAGGCACTGAGGCAGTTTTTGTGATTTGTACCATTGTTTTGGAAAGGGCAATTTCCAATAAGGGCATCTTGTTGGTGATGCTGGATATATCCTGCAACCCTGACTCATGACACCCACAAGAAATCCACAAAATTAAACAGAGCAGGGTTGCAACCATGCCCATTTGTAAACAGGGAGCATTAGTGAGCATGTATTCTGGCTAAAGGCACACTTCTGTATTCTGGGTTCATCTAGTCATGCCCTGTAGTATGATCCAGACACATGTACAAAAATAGTGTGTGCAGTGTTACATAAAACCATACTTATGAAGCTGTTACATGTGGGGGGGGGGTGGGTGGGTTGCAGGAGCAGCAGTCCCCAGCATATTAGCCAGTGGAGGCTGAGTCAGATGAGCAGTGGAGCCAGCAGCAGGGGCTCATCATGCTGGACAGAGCCGGGAGTGGTATTCGGTGGCACTGGCAAAGAGACAGTGGCTTGTACATGGATTTAGAACATGGTAGAAAGTATAAAGCAGATACATTATAGTAAAAAAATAATGCTTACGAAAAAAAAAAGGTTGGGGTTGGTGTGATGGTTAAGGTGTTTACCGCACAGACACAAGATGCTGGGTTTGAGTCTCACCTTTGAAATGGAAATTGGCTGGGCTTAAAATGGCTCACAAGGACAGATAGCTTAGCACTTGCCTATAAACCTGTATTTGAATGTTACATATCAGTCGTGTAGTCTATTATGCCTTCTTGCATATACCTGTAATAGAGGTACTACACTCTCAGTAAACTATGTAGTTCAGGGTATTTACGGGTAGGAATTACAGAGAGATGCAGTTTATAGGACAATGCACTGTTTCTACCTGATTTTTAGCAGTAATTAAAGGAGTGATGGATTGGTTCTTGACTGTGATGCCTTCTGTGCTGAGTCTGTTTGCATGTTTTTTTTTCCCCTGGGCATTCTGATATCCTCCCACCTCCCAGAGACATGCCATTTATTGATTACTCTAAACTGTCTGTAGGCATGTGTATGTGTGACAGAGAGATAAAGAACACCACCCTGGCAATCTGCTTCTGATTCCTACTTGCATAATAATCTCTGAGGATGGTTGTACTCATTCACAGGGTGAGTGTGGGAGTCAGATGTGACTTGACAGCACTGGATGGAGAGAAAGGAGGTAGATTTACTAAAGCTGCTCCAGGTGTGATAAAGGCTGTTGTCATCTATACTTGTAAAATAACCTGTAACTGAATAACACATATCATCGTCTCTTATTGATTTTTCTTTATTTGTTCATTTGCTGTTCTAGAAGTAGGGTATTTTGTTTAGAGGTGAGCCTGGAAAATTAGCCTTTTGTAAGAAGGCAGAGAAAGTGTCAAAGAGTATTCTCTTCCTCAGTGATTGTGGAGTTGTCTTGTGATTCTGTTGCGAGTTCATGATAATTACACAGGTCAGTGTCCACTATCTGTGCTTTCCCAAGGTGTCAGCCCAATTCTGAATGGAACTGGATTCAGTCGAGATTTAGAGGCATGTTCCATATACAACATACAGGAAAAAGAATTAGAAATGGAGTTGACAAAGGGCGCCAGCCATTCAGCCTGATTGTGGCTTAATCAGCTGGTAGAAGTTGGTTGGCAAGGCAGAGACTAAAAACTCTTCATTGCTTTTAGTACCTTAATCAACATTGTACTTGCATGAAGAAGCTCAGGAATATAGAGGTATCTGTTTAAGTAGAGACTAACTAGATGTGTGAGCAATCAGATTATATGGTGGATGCAATATACATACAT